>NC_080043.1:64393183-64647758 GCF_012489685.1 Lotus japonicus
AGTCCTGTACAATACTTGGAGAAGTCCGTGATAATACTAGGAGGAGTCCTGTACAATACTTGGAGAAGTCCGTGATAATACTTGGAGAAGTCCTGTCTAATACTTGTATTGGAGAAGTCCTTGATACTTGCTAGTGAAAATCTTGGTGGTTGCCAAGTACTGGACGTAGCCCAATCGTTTAGGGTGAACCAGTATAAATTCCTGTGTGCTGATCGTTCTGCTTTATTTACTTACTTCCGCTGCACTAAACAGTTTTTGAAAAGTCACCAGAACAATTTCTTAAGAACTTATCTCCTTTTCATAAACTAAAGTTTTAACAAGTAATTTTTAAAGAACACAATTCAAACCCCCCTTTCTTGTGTTACTTATTTACATATCAATTGGCATCAGAGCTTAGGCTCTAGAACTAACATCTTAACAGGTGTAGAGTAAAGATCCATGGCAGAAGATCAAGCTATCGCTACGGGCTCATCCACCAACAAGCCTCCTTTTTTTGATTGAACCGAATATCCCTACTGGAAGACGCACATGCAACTTTTCATAGAATCCTCAAGCTACAAGTTGTGGGATATCATTGAAAATGGCAACATCGTCTATAAAGATGACGCTGGTGAACCCATCAAGAAAGATCAGCTGACAGAAGCTCAACGCAAAGACTATCAACTCAATTCAAAGGCAAAACTATTTCTTTTATGTGCCTTAAGCAAAGCTCAGTTGGACAAAGTTGATGGACTCGCAACTGCCAAAGAAGTATGGGAAGCTCTAGGGCTTGCCTATGAAGGTACAGCAAATGTACGTCAAGCCAAAGTAAGTTTACTAGTGGCTGAATATGAAACCTTCAAAATGAAGGAAAATGAAACCATTGATGAAATGCTCGCAAGATTTCAAACCATTATCAATGGTCTTCGAAATCTCGATCGCACATACGCACACATTGATCAAATCACAAAAATACTGAGGTGCCTTCCTAAGAGATGGAGACCCAAAGTTACTGCTATCCAAGAAGCAAGAGATCTTAGCACACTAAAACTTGAAGATCTCCTGGGATCTCTGAAGGTTCATGAGATTGAACTTTCTCAAGATGAAAGCCTAAAGAAGCAGAAAAGCATCGCCTTCAAAGCTAACATCTCCAAAAACAGTCAGACGAAAGAAATGTCTGATGAAGAAGATTCCTCAGAAGAACTGTCCGATGATGAGCAAGCACTGTTCAACAGAAAGTTCAAAAAGATGTGGATCAAACAACAAAGAGGAAAAGGCCTGAAGAAGGACAACAAAAGAGAATCAAGTCAGAAAAAGAAATCCTTTCCACACAAAGGTGAAAGCACCTCAACTGCAGACAAAAGCAACATTACATGTTTCGAATGCAAAAAGCCAGGTCACATCAAACCAGACTGTCCTAGACTAGCTAAAAAGCCTGTCAGGAAACCATTCTACAAGAAGAAGAAAGCTCTAGTAACTGGCTGGGATGATTCTGAAAACAACTCTGAAGATGACGAGGAAGAAGAAGATGAAGAATCTCTATTCGCTCTCATGGCTTCAGTAGATGGATCAGATGATGATGAAGATGATGAGATTTACTTAACAGAACGAAGGAAACGCCAACAATGGTACCTGGACAGTGGATGCTCGCGTCATATGACGGGAGAAAAGTCTATGTTCCCCAAGATTCAAGTTAGATCTGATGGTGGATTTGTAACCTTTGGTGGAAATCAAAAAGGATTCATTGTTGGAGAAGGTACTGTTGGTAAGGAACCTCTTCCAGTAATTAATAATGTCTTATTAGTTGAAGGGTTAAAACATAATCTACTTAGCATAAGTCAATTATGTGATAGTGGATTCACTGTTTCCTTTAATAAAGTGAAGTGTAGTGTTACTGATTCCGATGACAAAATCATCTTTGAAGCTCAGAGACAAGGGAATCTATATAAGACGAACTTGGAAAACCTAGCAAATCAAAATGTAACTTGTCTAGTATCATCAGAGGATAATACATGGCTTTGGCATAGGAAGCTAGGGCATGCATCCTTAAGGACCATTACTAAAATCATAAGTAATGACTTAGTACGTGGTTTGCCAAAACTATCTATTAAATCTGATGCTACATGTTCTGCATGTACTCAAAGCAAACAGCATCGTACCTCCTGTCGTGCTAAAAACTTTGTCAGTACTAGCAAACCTCTGGACCTCTTACATATGGATTTGTTTGGTCCCACTAGGGTAGCTAGTGTTTCTGGAAAAAGATTTTGTTTTGTCATTATCGATGACTACACAAGATTCTGTTGGGTCTACTTCCTAAGAAGCAAGGATGAAACATTCCAAGCATTCAAGATCTTCAGCAAAAGAGTTCAAAATGAAAAGGGCTACTGCATCACAGCCATTCGCAGTGATAGAGGAGGAGAGTTTGTGAATGAAGATTTTGAAAAATTCTGTGCACAAGAAGGTATCAGCCATCAGTTCTCAGCTCCAAGGACACCACAGCAAAACGGTGTAGCTGAACGGAAGAACAGATCACTTCAAGAAATGGCAAGGACAATGCTCAGTGAAACTTCCCTACCAAAGTATTTCTGGGCTGAAGCTATTGAAACTGCATGCTACATTCAGAATAGAATATCTATGCGACCCATGTTGAAAAAGACTCCATATGAACTGTGGAAAGATAGAAAGCCAACTGTATCGTACTTTCATCCATTTGGATGCAAGTGTTACATTCTCAACACCAAGGACAACATCAGAAAATTTGACAATAAGTCTGATCAAGGAATTCTCCTTGGATATTCTTCTCACTCCAAAGCCTATAGAGTTTACAACTCAAGAACAAAAGTTGTTGAAGAATCTATCAATGTCAAGTTCGATGATAGTTCAATCAAGGCCGTTGATCGTTTAGAAAGAGATTTTCTCAATCTAGACCTATCAGATCATGATGAAGCAGATGACGACACAACAAGAGCTCAACCATCAGAATCAGTTCATGAAGATCAATCTCCGTCACCTCCTGGTACTATTCCTGAACAGTCTGACCAAGTCATGACTTCAAGCGGAATCTCACTTCCAAAGGAGTGGAAGTACAGAAGTGATCATCCACCAGAGCAAATCATTGGAAGTGTATCAGAAAGAGTAAAGACCAGATCAGCATTCAGAGAAGAATCAAACAGCGCATTCATCTCAGAGATTGAACCAAAGAACGTTGAAGAGGCTCTACAAGATGAAGGATGGATTCTGGCTATGCAAGAAGAACTAAATCAATTTGAAAGAAGTCAAGTATGGACCCTAGTTCCAAGACCAACTGGAAAATCTATCATTGGTACTAAATGGGTCTTCAGAAACAAGATGGATGAAAATGGGAAAGTCACTAGAAACAAAGCGAGACTAGTAGCACAAGGTTACAACCAACAAGAAGGAATTGACTACACTGAAACGTTCGCACCAGTTGCAAGAATTGAAGGAATAAGGATACTCCTAGCTTTTGCATGTCAACATTCCATCAAGCTATATCAAATGGATGTCAAAAGCGCCTTTCTGAACGGAGTAATTGAAGAGGAAGTCTATGTGAAGCAACCTCCAGGCTTTGAAGAACCATCCACTCCAGACTACGTGTACAGGTTGAAGAAAGCTCTGTACGGTTTAAAACAAGCCCCAAGGGCTTGGTATGATTGTCTAAGCAACTTCCTCATGAAGAATGGTTTTTCAAGAGGAAAGATTGACAACACCCTCTTCAGGAAGCAATTGAAGGACGACTACATCCTTGTACAATTGTATGTTGATGATATCATCTTCGGTGCAACTAGCGATAAACTGTGTAAAGAATTTTCTACTCTCATGCAAAGTGAATTTGAAATGAGTATGATGGGAGAACTGAAATTCTTTCTGGGACTTCAAATCAAGCAAGAGAAAGACAAGATCTTCATACATCAGTCCAAGTACATAAAGGATATGCTCAAGAAATACAACATGCACAAGTCAAATGAGATGAGTACTCCTATGTATCCCAACACTGTTCTGGACAAAAGTGATGAAAGCTCACCAGTTGACCCAACATCGTACAGAGGGATGATTGGTTCACTTCTTTATTTAACGTCCAGCAGACCAGACATAATGTTTAGTGTTTGTCTATGTGCAAGGTTTCAGGTAAACCCACAGCAATCTCATCTTAGTGCTGTTAAGCGAATCTTTAGATATTTAATTGGTACTGCTAATCTTGGTCTATTATATGAGAAAGGTGAAGATTTCAGGTTGAAAGGATTTTGTGATGCGGATTATGCTGGTGATCGAGTTGAACGGAAAAGCACTAGTGGAGGCTGTCACTTTCTGGGAAACTGTTTAGTATCCTGGACAAGTAAACGTCAAAGCACTATTTCCTTATCCACTGCTGAAGCTGAATATGTGGCAGCAAGTTCTTGTTGTACACAACTCCTATGGATAAAGCATCAACTTGAGGATTACAACATTCATGAATACAAGATACCTCTTTTATGTGATAACACAAGTGCCATCAATATTGCCAAGAATCCAGTTCAGCATTCAAGAACAAAGCACATTGAGATCAAACATCATTTCATTAGAGACCTTGTGGCAAAGGGAAACATTGATATATCTCATATACACACAGAAGATCAACTTGCTGACATACTCACGAAACCTCTTTTAGAAGGCAGATTCTCAGATCTAAGAACAAGGATAAATATGCACTCTACTCAATAAAAGGTATGGAAACAAAGGTTTCTGTTTTGCAGGTTTCGTTCTTCGAAGAACATCCGCACTGTTCTGTCTCCTCACTGTTCAACCAGTAGATCAAATCGTTCAACAACTCTCTGTTCAATGAAGTTGCTCTCAGGAAATCTATATCGTTTGGTTAACAGCTGGCAAAGACATTGTTTAGTTCAATGCATCATTACTCTTGCACGTGCTACAACAGTGAACTTTGAAAGGTCTCATCACATTAAATGCGAAGCAGTTATCTCTCTTACTTTTAACGCGCGTGGTCTCAACTGCTCAATTGTTTAATAGTTTCTCTCTCATGAAAAGAAAACCGCCATCTGCACACCACCCAAAACTGCCATTCCTTATTCCAAATCAAATATATCCAAAAGATTTCCTTCTCTCTCTTTCACCTCACTTCATTTGACACTTACTCTCTCTCTCTTCCAAGTAAAGAAACCCTAAGCCTTCTCTGAAACTTCCTCTCATTCCCAAATGGTCGGAGTTCTTGCTACCTCTTCCAAAGCCGCTTCCAAATCTAAGGCCCCATCCAAGAAAGGTGGTAAAACACCTTACTCTGCTGAAGAAATGGAGATCATCCAGAGGAGATCAGAGAGGATCAACCGCCAACGCTCTGTTCAACTCAAGGAGGTTGGAGCCGTGAAAACTGAGAAACTGGGTGACAACTCTCTTGTGTCCCCAAGGTACTTTGATCTGAAGGTGTTTGCCTTCGTGAAGATGGCTGGGCTTGCAAACTTACTTCATCAGGACTGGGAGACGGTGTACACCATGGCTCAGCGCGAAGTGTATGTGCCTTTGGTAAAGGAATTTTATGACTGTGCCGTTGTGATAAATCACAGACAAGTCATTAGGTCCAAAGTAAATGACAAGATCATCTCAGTGACTCTCAACGACATGGCTGAAGCACTGAATGTGAAGTTGGAAGTTGGTGAAAAATATTCCCCAAATTGGTTTGCGAAAGTTGATGACTGGAAGTGCATTTGGAAGAACCAAGAGGAACCACTGACTGTGGAAGTGGGCAATCTCATTGATGATGTAAAGTTCAACAATGCTGTGATTAGCAAGGTTGTCTTACCAAAGGATGGTGCAAGAAATTATGTAAATGCGCATGCAAGGTACGCATTGTACAAGATCTTGAAAAGAGTGAAAATTAACCCTGCACACTTGATGTGGAACTACTTGATCAACTATCTGGAGAAAAGCCAAGGATACCTTCCTTTTGGCTCGCTGCTGACCGTTATTTTCGAAAAGAAAGGTGTTATCAAAGAGTTTCTGGAATCAGAGGATCGCTTGAATGAAGATGTGATCTTTCCTTCACCGATCAGACTGGGAGATGTGAGCAAAATGAACATTCCCTTTGATGCCTCTGATATTCCTGAAGAATTCTTGCCCAGAACAAGGAAAAACACCAGAGGAAAAGAAAAGGTATCTGATGAACAGAATGTCCAGACAAGGAAGAAAAATCTGACAAAACTGTCCGATGTGTCAAAGAAGGAACCGTCCAAGAGAACTGTTCCTGCAGCTCTCCGCATCGCACCGTTCCCTGAGGACGAGGAAGAACAGTCTGTTCGAATCAAGATTGTGAAGAGTGGTGAACCATTGCAGTCTCAATCCAACCCCATCGCTTCAAGAACCAGATCAGGAAAAGGTTCTCAGTCTGTCAAGAATGCTGAACCCAAAAAGCTAAAGAGATTGAGGAAGCAATTTGAAGAATCTCAAGTTACTGTTGAACCACAACCTGCATATCAGAAAAGGAAGATTCTCTCTGCTGAACCTGAGGAGCCCTTCTTTGATGAGGACATTGTCCTTCACACAAGGTTAGCAAACTCTCTCTTACCTTATCAAGAAATTCCTTCTGAAATGTCCAACAAAGAATTTCTGGATTCACTGTTTGTTGACAATACTCAAACACCACACTCCTCTCCAACACATTCACAACACCACACTGAACCATTGCCAAAACTCCCACCAAACACAAACCTCAATGAACCCTTGACTGAAACAACAAATGAACCACTCACATCTCAACCAAACTCTACCATGAACACTGCTTTTATCACTGACCAAACTGTCGTTGCACAAGAGAATGCCTCTGCATTCCAACTTGTTCAATCTTTGCCTAAGTCATTGATTGCCGATGAGCATATGACTTCTACTCTCAAACCGTTCACGAAAGCAAGCACTGAGAAGGCAAGCAGATCCGGTACTGGTCTCTATTTTTCTCAAGCAAGAAAGAGGCGTCTTCAGACACTAGTGTCCTCTGCTATCCAACGCAGACGCACCTTGAGGACTACCAAGGGATCGTTCAAAAGCTACCTGAACTTTCTAGCAAGAAAGATTGACAAGTCTTCAAGCAATCAGCTCACCGCCACATGGAAACGACAAGAGGGTGACAACTACTTGTTCCAACTTCACGCTTGCAAAGTTCCTGATCCAGAGTTCTGGAAATTGAGTGTCTCTGAGGGATATGTTGGTACTCTGCCATATTCTCTCATGAATCGGACCTCCGCGCTCTCACTGAAATTTGGAACTTGGGTGTTTGTACTCCTACCCACTCACATTCCTGAAGTTGTTTCTCATTCTGAGAAAGCCAACACTGACAAAGGAAAGGAGAAGATGCTTGAAGAAGCAGATAATACAGAGTCACAACTGAACAGTTCTGCTGATGGAAAAGAAGAAGATGAATCTGAGGGACTTCAAGCTGATTTCAAGACTGAAGGTGGAAGCTCAAGTGCTCAAGTCTTGGCGACTCAATTTGTCACCAGAGAAGACTTTGAAGACCACCGTGACCACATCAACCAGCAGTTCATGACTCTTGCCCAGAAAATCGATCAGCTGCTGACACGCTTTGGCTAATGGCCAACTCTCTATCCTGAACAATTCGCATTTACTTTTATGTTTTCAGACAATTGTTCACTGATTATGCATATTTTATCGTTCTATCATGCTTATCGTTTTATAACTAACATTTGCCATGTTTACTATGCATATTATACCTTTCTGCTAAATTCTTTTCCCTTTCTTTTTAATAATGCCAAAGGGGGAGAAAATAGGAATTAGGAATTATAGAAAAGTTTAAGATCAAGTTCAAGGTTGTTTCCTTAACCTAACACCAAAGTTTTATACAACTCAGGGGGAGTAATATGATTTGAATAAGTTTTTTTTTTTTAAAAACTTTTATCTTACCCAATTTAGGGGGAGCATAAATTCTTTTTACTCTTGATCATTATCCTTTTCAATAAAAATTGTCATTATCAAAAAGGGGGAGATTGTTAAGTTCAAACGCGTTACAACATGTTTCAATCTTATTTTGATCCTAACAATTTTTATAAATACTTTTCTCTATTAAAATCTAATTCCAGATGTTAATGACATTTTTCAGGAGATATATATTATAAGGTCGCATGCTTCAACGAATATGTCTAAGCCTTATAAGGAAAAAGAAGTTTACGCAAGATATGACCGCATCGTCCAGTAAACAAGGAAGACACTTGTTCTGTATCGTTTTATGCCACGTCATACCTCAGAATTTCAGAAGAAGCCTTTGAGCGGGAAAGTCAAAATTGTATCTCAACTATTTGCCCCATGCTTTAGTCAGAAGGAAACTAATCTGGTCACGTGCAAACTGATTTACCTTTGAAGAGAGAAGTCTCGATGACCAATGAAGAGGAAAAAGGACAACACGTCAACATCACTTTTCCAAAATGTCTCTCTTCTGCAAAGTAGCCCAAAGCTATCACCACCTACTAGCTGACAAAGTACACCTTTTTGGCTAAAGGATAGTTTTGAACAGCAGCATGCATTTAATGAAGCTACCAACCGGAGATCTGAATCAATGGTTAGATGACACTCACAACGGCTACAAACAACGGCCAGATTTTGTGTCTCAACGGCTACACAACTAGCAAGATCATATATAAAGGACATATCTGAAGATTGAAGAAGACAAGAAGAGAAAAATTTATTGCAAGAAAAGAAAGAACTCAGAGCAGTTATTCAAAACATTCTTCAAAGCATTAAAAGCTCACAGCAGATTTCCTAAGAGTCAAATCCGATCTCATACCTCTGCTAAATCAAGAGAGAATACCAAACCTTAAAAGAGTCAAACCTCTTCTCTTACTTCTCTCTTAGATTCTGAACTCCTGTGTGTTCCAACGTCCTTTCAGAACCCAAAACACTTGAGAGTTCTAGTGCCATAAATTGTCTACACCAACTCTTTTGAGAAGAGATTTCTTGTAGAGCCAAACAATCTTGTTGATTGTAGGAGGAGTCCTGTACAATACTTGGAGAAGTCCGTGATAATACTAGGAGGAGTCCTGTACAATACTTGGAGAAGTCCGTGATAATACTTGGAGAAGTCCTGTCTAATACTTGTATTGGAGAAGTCCTTGATACTTGCTAGTGAAAATCTTGGTGGTGGCCAAGTACTGGACGTAGCCCAATCGTTTAGGGTGAACCAGTATAAATTCCTGTGTGCTGATCGTTCTGCTTTATTTACTTACTTCCGCTGCACTAAACAGTTTTTGAAAAGTCACCAGAACAATTTTCTTAAGAACTTATCTCCTTTTCATAAACTAAAGTTTTAACAAGTAATTTTTAAGAACACAATTCAAACCCCCCCTTTCTTGTGTACACATCCTTAATAAAGATGTCAGCCAAATCATAAGCGATGAAGGGATGAGACAAGGCAATGAAATGAACATACTTGCTCAATCGGTCAATAATCACCCAAATAGTGTCTTGTCCATGAGACTTGGGTAAACTCTCTATAAAATCCATAGAAACACTTTGCCACACATTATCTGGAATTGGCAAGGGTTGAAGCAATCCCGGACTGGCAGCAGTGTCATACTTACACCTCAAACAAGTTTCACATTGTTGGATGAAAGAGCAACATCTTTGCTCCAACCCTTCCAGCAAAATAGAGTTTTTATACAGTGTACAGAAGCACGAATTCCTGAATTCCCACCTTGATGAGAAGTGTGCAACCATTGCAAAATAAGGGTTCTGACAGTATAATCATTTGGAACCAACAGCCTGTGGCCTTTGAAAATCACCCCATCCACCAACTTTTACTTAGGATGCAATGCAGGGGAAGAGGATAAGCTTGTTTTTAACTGCTGGAAAGTGGAATCATTAGCTACAACCAACAAAAACTTGTCCCACAAATCAGAAGAGATTCCAGACACACTCAAATGTAGTAGCTCCCCATGGGAAGCCCGAGACAAAGAGTCGACAACAACATTTTCCTGACCCTTCTTATACTGAATTACATAGGAAAGCCCCATGAGCTTAGTAACCCATCGATACTGTGCTGGAGTAGATAATCGTTGCTCCAGTAAGTACTTCAAGCTTTGCTGGTCAGTCATAATAGTAAAAGGTTGGGCAGAAAGATACTGGTGCCACTTGGAAACTGCATGTACTAAAGCCAGAAGTTCTCAGTCATAAAAAGATAACAAACGATTTGTACATATCAGAAATAACTAAAACAAGAGCATGAGTTAAGGCCTGCTTGAGCTGATCAAAGGCCTCAGAAGCTTTTGTAGTCCACAGAAATGCATCTTTTCTGAGCAAATCTGTCAATGGAGAACACATTTCCTTAACAAATCCGCAAAGATGGCATTCATGGCACTTTGAAATGTGGCAGGAGCGTTGGATAACCCAAAAGGCATCACCACATACTCTTACTGCCCATAATGAGTTTGGAACGCAGTTTTCTCAACATCTTCAGGCCTCATGCGGATTTGATGGTAGCCCGACCTTAAGTCAAGCTTTGAAAACACCTTGGCTCAACCTAGTTCATCTAGTAAATCTTTAGCCAGAGGAATGGGAAACTTAGCCTTAATTGTCATGTCATTTAGTTGCCTGTAATCTACACGCATTCGCCAACTTCCATCCTTTTTTTTTACCAACACAACAAGAGAAGAAAATGGTGAAGAACTGGGGTGAATTACTCCAGAACCTAGTAATTCTTTTACTATGTTGTCAATCACATTTTTTTGTGCACGAGGGTACCTATAAGGCCTTAAACATACAGGGTTTGATCCTTTCTGAAGGACAATCCTATGATCATGCAATCCTCGAAATGGAGGCAACTGTTTGGGTTCATCAAAAACATCTTGAAATTCAGTCAACAAATCATTCCTCTGCTGCACTTGATCTCCTTTTTCAGTAAGTAATGAACAATACAACAATCCCTTAGAACAAGGCAACAATTGTAACATGAAAGCATATTTTTCAGCAACTAGAATTTGATTAAGTTTAGCACTAGTGACAATTTTACTCTCCCTCACCTTATCAGCTACTAACTGTACCTTAACATTTCCCATGTAGAATTCCATTATCAAGTTAGTGAAATCCCAAGAAACTTTACCCCATTGCCTTAACCACTGCATTCCTAAGATAAGATCACAACTACTTAAAGGTATAGCAATAGCTGGAATTTGAAACTCATACCCTTGTAGCTTCAGTTGTATGCCATCACACGTACCATCTCCTTTGATCAACCCGCCATCAGCCACAGAGATCCGCATAGGTTGCATACTTTACAACTGTCCAATTCCTTCTTTGCATAGCTTTTGGTCAAGGAAATTGTGTGTACTACCAGTATCTATGAGAACAAAAACCTTCCTTTTTCCTATCCGGCCCATAATCCGCATCATAGGATATAGTGGATCCCCTTGAGTTGCATTCAAAGGATATAGTGGATCCCCATGAATTGCATTCAAAGAGACAGTTGGAACATCATCGTCAATTCCAGCATCCTTCACACCTTCGTCTCCTAATTCGTTTGAACTTGGGCTCTGCTCCTCACCCACTTCCATGAAAAAAACTTGAACTTTCTTTCGTTGGGGACAATCATGACCTGGAGAGAACTTTTCATGGAAGAAATAGCACAAATTCTAGGCACGGTGCTCATCCATTTCCTTAGGAGTAAGTTTCCGCTGAAAGGTATAATTTGGTTTGACCAAAATTCCCTTCTGTGACCCATCCGAGTTGGCGTGCTTGTCATTCTGCAAACTCTTCTTCTCAGCAAAATTGGCACTAATTGCAGGTCTTCGTTCTCCCCAATTTCCAGTGGTACTGCGATTACCAGCAGATATACGTTTGTGAAGCAATTCCAAACTTCGTTCCTGTAGCTTCGCAATTCACATAGCTTCAAGTACAGTTCATGGAGCAAACAACTTGATACCAGAACTCAAATCTGAGCTGAGCCCGCCCAAGTAGCAACACAACTTCTGCGCCTCCGTCAATGCCGTTCGTCCCACCAAATTATCGAAGGCCTCTTGGTACTCCTCCAAGCTACCAGTCTGAGACAAACACTTGAGTTCCTCCATCAGAGAATCAAACTCAATACCAAACCTTAAGCCTCTGCGAAATTTTGCCAAGTAATTCTTCCAATCGTGCTCTGTTCCAGGTTCTAGAACCAACAGAAAGAGTTTTCATCGAGGACGATGCTAGCAACCGAAACTCGATCGTCTTCCAGCGTTGCATCCAGTGCGAAGAAACGCTCGCACTTTGCAATCCAAGAATGGACGTCGTCGTGGGAGAATTTCGGGAAATCCAGGCGAGTCAACCGCGTCGGAACGCCATTTCCACCTTCGTTTCCACCTCTGCACCGTCTTACCTCTTTAGCCTGCAAATCCGCGATTTTCAATCCAAATCCTCGCATCGTTTCCGTCAAACGTTGCTCAAACTCGCGGAACTGATTCTCGATTCCATTTGCGATACTAGGTTCAACTGTTTCGCGCAATTGCTCCCGCACCTGCCTTGCAATCACAGGTTCCACTGCTTCCACCTCGCGCAATGAGCTCTGCGAACGAGTTGTGTCAGCCATGGCCGCTGAGGATCGAATGCTCTGAATACCAATGATATGGTTGAAGAAGAGAGAGAGAGAGAGAGAGAGAGAGAGAGAGAGAGAGAGAGTTAGGGATTGAAAAGAAACAGTTCATACAATCTACTGTGAACAACCAATTACAGGGTATTTATCAATCCCAGATATACAGAACAAACTTTCCCGCCTAATCCAACTACCTTAACAAACCCTTTATTCAGCTGAAAGCCAAATCACCAAAACATTCGCATCACTGTCTCCTTTCTCTATCTCCAGCAAACTGATACTGCTTCAATTGTGAGGTATCGGTATCAACACCTGGATCTTAGTTTTCTTCTTGATCAACTCATTTTTATTTTGTAGGCTCCACCTCAAACTCAACTTTCTCCGAGATATTAAGATCTTTGTTTTCACTGGTTGACTTTTTATGAGATTTTTGCATTTTAGCTTCATCAAAAGTAACATCCTGCTAATAATACATTTTCTTTTCTCTGGCCACCACAACTTATATCCTTTAACACTGTCTGGATATCCAAGAAAAATGCATTTCAATGTTCTTGCATAGAGTTTTCCTTCTTTGATATGAACATAAACAGGGCAACCAAATATTCTCAATTTCTCATAATTTGCAGGAGTGCCTCACCACATTTCTTATGGAGATTTTGAGACCAATGGCCGTTTGATATGAGAAAAAGTATTTTGCAGGGCAACCAAATACAACTTGTTACTTGATCAACAGCTTCATCCCAAAATACTTTTGGCAATCCAGCATTTGACAACATACACCTGATTCTTTCAAGTAAATTTCTGCTCATCCGTCCCAAATTTGCAGTGTTCACAGAAGTCTAACTTTCCGACCGCACAACAATCCTTGCTTGCTCAAGTCGGCTAGACCTATTTCACTAACACGCCCCATTCTCATATGCCATAACTTGGTGACATCTGAATCTTCTATTGAGGAGACCGCAACAATACATGTGATTGTGCTTCCTTGAAGCACGTAGAGACTATTCTCTTTCTTTCCCTTCATCACCACCATAACGCCTTTAGATATTCTTATAGCTCCCTTCACCTCTATAGCTATAACTTTTGGAATCTCAAGTTCCAAGGAAATCAAAATTTTCTTCAATTCTGGAACATGCCTTACATCTGTCAATGTTCTCACGATTCCATCGATCACTTTGATTCTAATTGTGCCAATGCCGACGACCTTACAAGGAGCATTATTTCCCAGAAGGACCTTGCCTCCATCGAAGGGCTGGTAAGTGGAAAACCAATCCTTATTAGGACACATGTGGTATGAGCCTCCATAATCAAGTATCCATTCATCTTTTGAGTCATGTTCTGAGACTGTAAGTGCACTGACACTATCATAGCCATCTACTACAACAACATCTCTAGATTCAAAAATATTTTCCTTGCCTTTGCGCTCTGGTCAATTCTTTCTAATGTGCCCTTCCTTGTAATAGTGAAAGCTTTTATATTTTCTAGGTTTTACTTTGAATTTAGACCTAGATCTCCCTCTTCCATCATTTTGATTTCATCTCTCTACTCTACCTCTAACAAAGAGACCTTCACCAGAGCCTTCAAATCTTGAATCCGATATTCTTTTCTTCAGTTCTTTCTAGTGCGGCGCAGCGTTGACTTCATCTTACGTTAGATTTTCTTGACCATGAATCATGGTGACAATGAAGTGCTCGTAAGAATTTGTAAGGGAACATAGTAGGAGAATTGCTTGATCTCCATCATCAATTTTAACATCGATATTCTTTAGATCAAGAATAACTCTATTAAATTCATCCAGATGATCTTTCATGGGTTTTCGTTCCTGCATTTGAAGAGTATATATTCTTTTCTTCAAATACACCCTATTGGTGAGTGACTTTGTCATGTACAGACTTTCCAGGTTCAACCATAATGAAGTTGTTGAAGTTTCATTAGACACTTCCCGTAGAACTTCATCTCCCAAGCACAGGAAAATTGCGCTATGTGCTTTATCCAGGATTTCATCCTTCTCATCCTCAGTTAGACTCTGCGGAAACTTCCCTCTACCTTACAAGGCTTTGCCCAAGTCTGGATGAACCAACAGAGCTTTCATCTTCATTTTCTTGAGGTTGAAATCACTTTCTCCAAATCAAATTTCGCACTCACCATGATGATCATATACTGGAACAATGTTTTAGTTCGTGAAAATACAATATATAGGTAAGTTTCCAGGAAAGAGAGGTGAGTCTTTAACAGACGAACTTAAGTAACGAGTCTTTCCTTAGCCGAAACTTTCCTAGACATGCATTTTCACACGACTATATTTTCCAATAACAAGAACAATTATTGTATGGTGTGGAAGATCAGACAATGTTGCAACCACAAAACATACTAAGAATTTTCTTGTAGATCTTGCAGCTTAGCTTCGAAGAGCTTTGATACCAATTTGTTGGAGCAGAAGTCCCATGGAAAAATTAAAATAATGGAGAAAATATGACACCGAGAATTTAACGTGGTTTAACAATTTGCCTACGTCCACGGCTAAAGAGCAACAGAATAATTCCACTATGATAAAAGAAATTAAAATTTCACTCAGTGTTTCACTCTGTTCCCAAAACCTAATTACACCCAATATCACTCACTCATGTCTCTCTCACACACTCTAATATTTCACTCAAACTATTTGAACAAGAGAATAAGCGATTAAGGAGACAACTCACAGTTGATCTTGGGGTGTCCTCATGAGGCATTGGGCATGGCCCTTTATAGCCAGAGTTCATGAAATTCCAGGCACATGATTTTTGTCTTGGTGTGGCAAAACTTGGCCACACATCTTTGCCAATCATGTGGCTTCTCTAAAGGTCACGTCTCTTTCTTTTTAGCCACAATACAATAATTTTCTATCATTTTTTTTATAATGGGTTGGTGTTTTTGTCCTTGATCTCTTAGGGCACAACATGGAGAGATTGGAGAAATTGTTAAAGAAGTAACAAGCATATTGAGTCACAACTTTTCAACTACACCAAATGACACAGTTGGGATGCAGTCACAAGTGGAAGAATTAGAAAATATTTTGGTTTTAGACTCAAATGCTGATGTGAAAGTTGTAGGAATTAGTGGCATGGGTGGAATAGGGAAGTCAACATTGGCCGCTAGTTTATATTGCAGAATCTCTAATCAATTTGATGCATCGTGCTTTATTGATGATATAAGTAAACTTTTTGGCGACCATGGTCAAATTGATGGTCCAATTGAGGCACAAAAGCAAATTCTTAGTCAAACTTTAAATGGGGGAAATCTTCCGTTGTACAATTCTATCAAGACGTCTAATTTTATTCAAACAAGGTTACGCCACAAAAAGGTCCTCATAGTTCTTGATAATGTTGATGAAGCGAAACAGCTGGACAAATTGGCTATCAAACATTGCCTGGGTGGAGGAAGTAGAATCATTATAATTTCTAGGGATGAACATATCTTGCAAGAGTATCAAGTGGATAAAGTTTACACTGTTCAACTCTTGAATTATCGAGATGCTCTTCAATTGTTTTGTAGAAAAGCTTTCAAATGTGATGATACAATGAGGGATTACATTGACTTGACAAATGAGGCACTATCATATGCTAATGGCCTCCCATTAGCAATTAAAGTATTGGGTTCATTTTTGTTTGGCCTAGATGTTTCTGAATGGAGAGGCGCATTGGTTAGGCTGAGAGAAAATCCGAAAAAGGATATAATGGACATGCTTCGAATTAGCTTTGATGCATTGGAGGATTCAGAAAAGGAAATATTTTTAGATATTTCATGTTTTTTTCATGGAAATTTAAGGGAAAATGTGGAGAATATTCTAGATATTCGTGGCTTTCATCCTAAAATTGGTATAAAAGTTCTCATTGATAAATCACTTGTCACAATTAATGAATCTGAGACTATTGAAATGCATGACTTGTTGATAGAGCTGGGCAGAAGTATAGTTCGAGAAAAATCACCAAAAGGACCAAGAAAGTGGAGCAGACTATGGGACTGCAATGATCTCTACATTGTTTTGCAAGAAAATATGGTAAAATATATTTTAATTGATTCTATAACAACGTATTTCTATATTCTATAATTTAAAAAAGTCTTTATTTCTCTTTGCAATACTCTAGGCAGCAGAAAATCTTGAAGCCATAGGTTGTGAAAGTTCGGTAGAGTTTCCGAAGACAATGAGGGCTGATACTTTCTCAAAAATGATTTGCCTTAAGTTGCTCATACTTAGGACCGTAAGATTGAAATTTTCAGAAAGCCTCAATTGCCTTTCAAGTGAATTACAATACCTTGATTGGGATGATTATCCTTTCCAGTATTTGCCACCAAATTTTGAACCGGATAAACTTGTTGAGTTGTACCTCTGTAGGAGCAGCATTAAACAACTATGGAAAGAGCCAAAGGTACTTTAAATTACTATTTTTATTTTTTAATTTTATTTAAATTAATAAATATCACAAGGTATGATATTATGTTGTTCACTCTTTCTCTTGAGTTAATTAAATAATGAATATAAGTCTTAAATCAGATAACTAATTTGACTCATTTTATTGATGCTTCTTTGCAGGGTCTACACCATTTGAGATTACTTAATCTTTCTTACTCCAAAAATCTTATTAAATTGCCGAATTTTAGGGAGATACCAAATCTTGAGTTCCTCTCTCTTGAAGGATGTATAAAACTTGTGCAGATTGATCCTTCCATTGGAATTCTGACAAAGCTTGTTTATTTAAACTTGAGATATTGTGAAAACCTAGTCAGTATTCCCAACATCATTTTTGGTCTCAGTTCTCTCAACCAACTACTTCTCTCTGGCTGCTCAAAGTTATTCCAGAACCAGCTATTAAGGGAACCAAGGCATGTTGATCATGTGAAGATACTTGAAATAAATGGAACTGGTATCAAAACATCAGCCAACATCCTACATCCTCAAAATTCTAAAGTCCCTTTTGCATTGTTTTTATTTGGAAAGGCATGAGGAATCAATTGGTTTATTGTTTCCATCTTTGCCTCATTTCCTATGTTTGGAAGAGCTTGACCTAAGTTTCTGCAATCTACTTCAAATCCCTGATGCTATTGGCTGGTTACATTCTCTAATACGGCTAGATTTGGGGGGAAATAATTTTGTTGCACTACCTTCTGGCATGAAGGAACTTTCCAAACTTCTAGTGTTGAAGCTGGAACACTGTAAGCAGCTGATGTATTTGCCAGAGCTCCCAGTAAGAAGCAAAGCATCTTTCGATGACTATGTAGCAGGATTATATATCTTCAACTGCCCCAATTTGATTGAGTTAGAGCAATGTTATATCATGGCTTTTTCATGGATGATACAACTCCTTGAGGTGCCTACTGCATATCCTTCCTTTCCATGTCTCTCTTTTAATGTGCATATGAACAATACATAACAATTTTTTCTGATATCAGGTGCACATGCAGTCCTATCTTTTCCACGGTCAGATTAGCATTGTTATTCGCGGAACGGAAATTCCAAGGTGGTTTAGCGAACAAAAAGCGGGTGATTCAATTAGCATGGATTTTACTCCCTATATACATGATGAAAATTGCATAGGAGTTGCCTGCTGTGCAATATTGCTGGCACATGATGATCCTACTAATTTGGGTGGTGCATGGTGTGAAGAGGGTTGTGTTTGGTCCACTTTTGAATATGATAAACATAAGAGACACTACTATTTTCCGTTGAATATTACAAAAGATCTGATCACAGTTGAATCAAATCACTTGTTGCTACAATTTTTCACTATGGAAGTATTCATTAATAGTATTATAAGAATTGAAAGATTTTATAAGGACAGTGTGGAATTGTTTATCTCGACTCAACAACCCCAAGGTTTGCATTTGGAGGTGAAAATATTGGGTATCATTGGGTATTTGAGGAGGATCTGGTTAAATTCAGCTCGATGATGGGGCACAATGGAAATTCTTCATCAGTTTGGAGGCCCGACCTTTTAACAAATGGATAGCCATATCATCAAGTCGATTAACAAAGGTCAGGCTCTTGTTTGATAGCCAAATGGAAATGTAACTTTGGGAAATATAGCACGGTTGTTTCATTTTGGTTACATTTCCATCAAATTTCAGCCATTTTTGGTAAGACTTAATACAGCAAGACTCTGAATGTTACAAATTTATAAACTGTTTAGGTGTCTTAAAGTTGATAATATGGTTTTTCCTTTCTATTCACTTTATAGGCTGGAGTCAATAATAAATGACCATATTTCTTAGGTATAAGCATATTGAGTCGGGGATTATTATAGTCAATTTTAATTTAAAATTTTATGTTTTTGCAGCGTAAACTTGATGATATGATAGTATAGGTACATAATCAATTTTATACTTCAAGATTCTGACAATATAAACAATTAAACATTACAATCTCAAACATCATATGAGATGACTTAATAATTCTTTCATTACTCTCTTGCTAAGATGCAACAAAATCCAATTCCTGGTATTGTTCCTGGGTCTTGAGCTAACAAGTTTCCCTTTTTTTGGCAGAACTTAAAGCACCATTGGCTTTTACTCAGTTGAAGCAAGTACACTTGAGAAATTCAAAGAGAGGGTTTGGTATATTGCAGACATAAATGTGGTAATAAGTGTCAGCTGGTAGATTTACTGGTAGAAATTCGTTAGTAAGCATGTGTTACGGTACAATTAGTTATCACAACCAACTAGACATCACAGGTACTTGTGGAATAATCAGTAATGTAATCTTTCCAATTGTTCTAAGAGACTATTGATTGAGTTCGAAATTTAGCATTCATTCTTTTAGGTGATTGACATATCATGTTCAAAATTAAAGACAGAAAAGTTGGTTCATTCATATAAGAATATTTCTACTAATATGAATGAAATTCTGGCAACCGTAGGACAAATGTTCTCCCAGATGTCTAAGACATCTTGTACAACATAACACAAATAACAGTGTTCAGATATGCAAGTTAATGAACAGAAATAACAAAATCAACACAAGAGATCGGTAACTCAGTTCGGTGCAATATCACCAACGTGTGGAGGGTTTTCACTCGAGAAAGATAATCCACTATTATAGAGAAACGAGTACACAAAAGGTCTTTAACTGAACAACCCTTGTTCACTGTCTTTTCTACCTAACTCTATCCGTGGTTTATAACTTAGACCTCTGCCAAAGTATGAGAACCCCTCTCACTTTCTCACACAAAATCACTGCCACAATGATTGATCTCTTACACAAGAGTAAAGACAGATCTCAAGATCACACAACTAAAACAAGACTCTCAGCTTAATACAAGAACATAAAGCTGCTGAGAGAACACACAGTATGAACTCAGAATAAAATCCTAATCACACACACGAAGCACACCTAGCAACTAGGTCTTGGTCTTCATAAGTAGCAGTCCTTCAGGCCTTGTCTTTGATGGGCTTGAAAGCACAAAGAGTCCATACACAAAATATGAAGTTTTTCTTTTTAAAATCAGCAACAAATCTGCAGCAAATTTTATCACTTAAGATTTGAGTAACAGACACAAACTTCCCACAAATAATCTTCAAATCAAATCTCTTGAAATCGATTTGATCACACTTGATATATTCCATGAGCGGCACACATTAGCTTCTTGAATAATCCTAACTTAATTATTACGAAATCACCCTAAAACTTCTAGAACAAAACAACCAAGCACACAACACGTTCCTAGGGACAAATGTCACAGCACGATATTACAACATCTTGTCCCACATCTTGGTACGCACATCACATTAGTTAACATGTAGACAACTATAACAAAGGAACAACAATCAAAATTAATCCCCATTTGAGTAAAAGAAAGAATTTAATGAAGAACGTTGTCAATCACATGTTTAGTGTGTAACCCACACTATGTCTTTAGAGCTTATCAAAATCAGGTGATATAATATAATTAAGAACCAACCTTCTAGCTTCCTATTAAACAGAGCAAACATTTAGCTTTCTGTTTTATGAGATTGGATATATTATAATAGATGCATTTTCAATGTACAAGTTTTTGATTAGCTTCTCTGTAGAAGTATCACATTTATCACACCAATCAAGAGTTTTATCCCTCTTCTTCACCTTGTTTTTTTTCTTCCACTTTTTTATGTATTTTATTTTACTCCACCTTTTCCACTTTAAGCGTCCTTTTGGGATTAGTGGAGAAAGTCTAAAGCCTCGCTTATCTCCACTCTTGTAAACTAAGTATGGTGATATTTTAGAATTAGGTCAATAATAATTTTGAAATCTGCTGACTTTTCTGTTGTGAACTAACTCATGAAATTCATTTATTTGTACTCTTTGAGATATATACTTACAACCAAAAACTTGGAGAAATATTTTTTCCATTATGTTTGCCTTGGTTAGTAATATTTTTTAAACTGAATACTAAATGTTATGAGTTTCATTTCATTCGATGTCTGAACTAAGTGCAGTTGTTTATTCACATTCATGAGAAAGAGAATTTTACATTTTCATTGTGGACTTGGAAAGTTAATACATGATATACTTTCAGTATTTGAGCTGGCTTCTTGATTATATATTTTTTAAAGGGTTAATTGGTCCATGTATTTGTGTCGCCGTTTGAACTAGATCTATCACCGGAAAAATTATTGAAAATGATCCTCGTCGTTGTAAATTGTTTGGGTTAAGTCCTTGCCAGAGCCCGGAGCTCCGGCGAGAGATGATTTGGCTAGTTGACAGGAAAAAATGCTTATGTGGATATAAAAAATAATAATAAATTATACATCATAAAATTAAATTAAATTAAAAAAATTAAATTTATTAAAAACCTTCTTAATCATTAACCCTTAAAATTCTAAATTACAAAAACAAAATTCTTCATCGGTTATTCATACATTTCCTGAAACCTTCATAAGTTTTTTTGAACAACAATTTTCAGAATACAGGAGGTCAAGTCCCACAAACTCGACCAAATGTACAAAATCCAAAACCAGAAAACTCAACCTCCCAATCTCATCACTATCGCCGCTTAGCCTCCACAATAGCCACAACACCACCACTTAAATCTCCACGAATTTAGAACGAACCAACCCCAAACCCAGAACACAACAACACAAACCCAGAACACCAACCCCAAACCCCAGCAATATCAAACCCACCCCCACCCTGAGTAGAAACCCCACCCCAACCCAAACCCAAACCCACGACTCCCCACCCCCACCCCAACCCAAACCCAAATCTCCCACACCCCACCACCACCTTTAACCTCAACCCCACCCCAACCTCACCCTTTAACACTAGAAACGGGAGAAGAAAGAAAGAAAGAAACAACACATTCCATGAAGATCGCATGAAGAACTGAGGATGCATAAATTGGAAACCCAAATCGCCAACATCGTGGTCTTCGGACCAAGATTGCGCCTACCATGGTGGTTTAATTAACATTCAACAAGGAAAGGCTCATGTTTTCTCCGAATTGACTTCGGATTCGAAGAGATGGGGTGAAGATTTTCAAGAAAAGGCTCTCATTTTTTCAAAAAAAAGCTCCCCGGAGTTTTCGCCGAAAATCTCCTCCTGCGGCAGAGTGCGACGGAGATGCCTCCATTCTTCATCTCCTTTCGCCTAGGAACGCATATTTCCAACCCAAAAATGCTTTTGAGGAGCTGAGGAGGCCAAAGGTGGAACCTTTATAGTTTGAGTTGGAGGTTAGGTTGGATCGCTGGTTCTGAGGTCGAAGGTGGAGTGGTGGGTTGGGGGTGGGGTTGAGGTTGCAGGTGGGTAGATGGGGGTAAGGTTTGCTGGTTGGGGTGAACCTGGGGTGTTGATGTTGTTGGGTTAGGGTTGGTGTTTGTGCCGGTGAGGTTAAGGTTAAGGGTGGCAGTGGGAAGTGGGTGGTTTGGGTTGAGATAGGGGTGATGCTGGGGAAAAAGTAAAGAAAATGATGGAATGAGATAATTTATTCAATGAGTAGAGTGTATTAGAAATTGTGATGCCTTTACTCAACCACAAAAGCTAGCTTAAGAGTTGAGGTTTGCAATACCCTTATAAAGGCTATCTATGCTCTATCTCTAGCCAATGTGGGACTTCTAACACACCCCCTCACGTCCAGGACTGAACAACCTAGAACGTGGGATCAACAACAATGGGTGACCCAATTATGGGACGTCTCCACAACAAACAACAAATGGACATAGGATAGACTCTGATACCATATTAGAAATTGGGATGCCTATACTCAACCACAAAAGCTAGCTCAAGAGTTGAGGTTTGCAATACCCTTATAAAGACTTTCTATGCTCTATCTCTAGCCAATGTGCGACTTCTAACAGAGTGACCAACTCATTGAGCAAATTTCTGCAAGGAAGTACAAAAGGGATAAAGATTGTCAACAAGTGGTTCATGGGATAGGGTGATGAATGAGCTGGAGAACATTTACTGGACAAGAAATGGTTATGAACTGACAAGGTCAATCCACCTCGAGCCTACTGCAAAAAAAGAGGATTAATTATTATTAGAGTACCATCTAGCAACTCTAGTGACCTCGAATCCTCATAGATGACTGAAGATTAAATCTTCTTTTTCCTTCCTCCAGAAGACAATTTCCTGAGACGATAACTTTTCCTAGGAACAACAAAACCATAACCATCCATATGACAATGTAATGGCGTCTAACAAGACACTTTCTGATAAGATGGATGCCTTGTTCAAGAGGATGGATGATCGCAAGATGAGCACGAAAAATGAGGCAATGGATGAAGAGATCAAGTATCTGAGAAGCTCTAGGCATGATCCTCCTACTAGTACATACAACCCCAGTTGGGCGAATCATCCTAGTTTATCTTAGGCTAAAAAGCACTTTTGGCCCCTGATGTTTTAAGTTTGTGCAAATTTTGCCCCTACTCTATTTTTGTCGATGTTTCTACCCCTCATGTTTTCAAACAGTGCACCATCTACCCCTCCGTCAGGTCAGACGTTAAAAAACTAATGGAATGAGCTGATTTGGCTTTTTTTTTAATATTTTTTGGACCTACCATGTGGAAATTACAAGTGAAATTGGAAAAAGAGGGCATGCGAGATTCCAACTCAAGACCTGTAAGTAGCAAAACATGCATTTCACCAGTTCAGTTACATACATAATTGATATACACATTAAGCAAATTTAATTTATATCATTTCCTTTATCATCATCAACTTCATATACTCATCTTCATCTCTTCAATCCACTCAGGAACCTCTCTTGAGAAAGTCTGACTAACGGAGGGGTAGACGGTGCACTGTTTGAAAACATGAGGGGTAGAAACGTCGACAAAAATATAGTAGGGGCAAAATTTGCACAAACTTCAAACATCAGGGGCCAAAAATGCTTTTTAGCCTTTATCTTACAGAAAGCAAGGTGGATATGCCAAGCAAGGAAATTCTAAGCAGTACTCCAATCCACGGAGGGGCCAGTATCAGATCAGAGGCAACAACCTCAACAAGATCAGAACTCTAGGAAAAGGAGCTTGGAAGACATTGTGGGAAAACTAGCTCATACCACTGAGTCCTTCATGACTGAAACCAGAAATACCAACAAAAATCATGAGGATTCCCTTAGAAATTTGGAGAATCAGATGGGTCAGATTGCAAACAGCTTTCAGAAATGAGTCCAGGTAAGTTACCCTCTGACACTATTGAGAATCAAGCTAATCTTTCTGCTATAACTACTAGGAGTGGTAAAATTTTGAAAGGTGTCGAAAGAAAGATACTAAAAAATAGGGGTGAGGAAGTGGAAAAATCTAAGGAAGTGAGTGAGAAGAAAAAAATTAATGATAAATCTGAAGTAAATAAAGATAAAGAAACCACTACTTTCCCCAATGACAAGAGTTGTTGCAAGATACCTTTTCCAAAAGCGTTAGTGAAAAAGAATTTAGAAAAGCAATTTTTTAAATTTCTTGAGGTTTTCAAAAAGTTACAAATAAATATTCCTTTTTCTGAAGCTTTGGAACATATGCCTGCATACTCTAAATTCATGAAAGAGATACTCTCTAGAAGAAGAAAGCTGAGTGAGGTAGATGAGACCATAATGATGAGTGAGGAGTGTAGTGCTATCTTGCAAAGGAAACTTCCACAGAAAATAAAAGATCCTGGAAGTTTCACACTTCCTGTGGAAATTGAAGGTTTACCTACTGTTAAGGCTCTCTGTGATTTGGGAGCAAGCATTAATTTGATGCCTCTCACCATGTTGGAGGGGTTGGGTTTAGGAGAGGTCACTCCCACCATGATCAACCTACAACTAGCAGATAGGTCACTCAAAACTCCTTACGGGATTATAGAGGATATTCTTGTTAGGGTAGATAAATTTATTTTCCTTGTGGATTTTGTTATATTAGATATGGAAGAAGATGCTATAATACCTCTCATCCTAGGAAGACCCTTTTTAGCAACTGGTAATGCAAAAATTAATGTGAGGAAGGGAATTCTTTCTTTGAAAGTAGGAGAAGAAAAAATGAAGTTTAAGGTCTTTGAGTCATTGAAACATAGGAATGATGAGAGTATCTTTAGTGTTGAGGTAGTGGATGAGTTCGTTTGTGTGGATTTCTATGAAAGACTCTTTAGAAGCTGTGATCATGGAAGGATTTGAGTCTACTGACTTACCTGAATGTGATGTTGAAACTGTGATTGAAACTGTGAACCAATTGGATTCAGTCTCATCTTTCTCGTTTAGGAGTGTTTGGAGAGAGGAATTAAAAAGAGATGAGGAGACTCCAATTAAATCTGAAAATTGGAACCGAAACCTCTACCTCACCCTCAAATATGCTTATCTTGAGGAGAGAGAGGTAAAGCATGTGATCTTAAGTAGTTCTCTTTCTCCTTTAGAGGAAGAGAAATTGTTAAGAGTTTTGAGAGAATACAAATCTTCTATGGGTTGGACCATCAGTGACATAAAGGGGATTAGTCCCACGATTTGCATGCATAAAATTCTGATGGAAAATGAATACAAACCTGTGGTACAACCCCATGGGAGACTTAACCCTGTCATGAAAGATGTTGTCAGAAAATAAGTTCTTAAATTGCTTGATGTGGGTATCATATACCGGATTTCTGATAGTGCATGGGTTAGTCCTGTGCAAGTGGTTCCCAAGAAAGGAGGAATCACTGTTGTTCCCAATGAGAATAACGAATTGATCCCCACTCGTCAAGTGATGGGTTGGCGTGTGTGTGTCGATTACCGGAGGCTCTATTCAGCCACCCGGAAGGACCACTTTCCCCTCCCTTTTATTGATCAGATGCTTGATAAATTATCGGGGCACAAATATTCTTGTTTTCTTGATGGTTATTCTGGATATAATCAAATTGGTGTTGCCCCTGAGGATCAGGAAAAAACAGCTTTCACTTGTCCATATGGGGTCTTTGCTTACAAGAGAATTCCTTTTGGGTTGGGTAATGCACCCGCCACATTTCAAAGATGCATGTTTTCTATGTTTTCTGATTTAATTGAGCATTGCATTGAAATTTGTATGGATGATTTCTCTGTGTTTGGTCCTACATTTGATGGTTGGTTGGAAAATTTAGCATTGGTTTTAAAGAGATGTCAAGAGACTAACCTTGTTTTGAATTGGGAAAAGTGCTAGTTCACGGTTAGGGATGGGATTGTTCTTGGACACCGTGTGTCTGAGGATGGGCTAGAGGTAGATAAAGCTAAAATTGAAGTAATTGAGAAACAACCTCCTCCCACAAATGTCAAAAGTGTTCGGAGTTTCCTTGGACATGCATACTTTTATAGGCGATTCATAACAGATTTTTCTAAAATTACCAAGCCCATGACTAACCTTCTTGAGAAGGACTCTCCTTTTATTTTTTATGAAGCTTGTTTGAGTGCATTTAAACTGATTAAAGAGAAACTGGTCACGACACCTGTGATTGTGGCGCCTGACTGGTCTCTGCCATTTGAAATAATGTGTGATGCAAGTGATATTGCTCTTGGTGTTGTTTTGTGTCAAAGGAAAGATAGAGTGCTTTATACCATATATTATGCCAGTAAGGTTTTGAATGAAGCACAAAAGAATTATGCTACAACAGAAAAAGAGTTATTAGCTGTGGTGTTTGCTTGTGAGAAATTTTGGTCATATATTATTGGTTCTAAAATTATTGAGCATACTGATCATGCCGCTTTGAGGCATTTATTTTCTAAACAGGACTCCAAGCCGAGGTTAATCAGATGGGTCCTACTATTGCAAGAGTTTGACTTTTTGATCATAGATAGGAGAGGCAAAGACATTGGAGTAGCTGATCACCTGTCAAGGTTGGAAGGTGAGAGTTCAAGCATTTTGCCAGTCAAAGAAGAATTTCCAGATGAGCATTTGTTTGCTATCAATGCATCCGACACACTTCCCTGGTATGTTCACTTTGCCAACTTTAAAGCTGCTGATGTGTTGCCATCTGAGTTAACGTGACAATAAAAGAAAAAGTTCGTACATGATGCTAAATACTACCTCTGGGACGAACCTTGTCTTTTTAAACAATGCTCAGATGGAGTACTTCGAAAATGTGTTCCAGAGGAGGTTGAGAAGATTTTGTGGCACTGCCATAGTTTTGAGTATGGGGGCCATTTTAGTGGAGAGATAATCGCAGCAAACGTTTTACAGAGCGGATTCTATTGGCCCTCCATATTCAAGGACAGCTGGAAGTTTGTTGAAAGTTGTGATAGATGCCAAAGGAATGGAAACATATATAGGAAGAATGAGATACCCCTAAATAATATTTTGGAAATTCAGTTGTTTGACGTTTGGGGCATTGATTTCATGGGACCTTTCCCACCTTCCTATGGCTGCCAGTACATCCTTGTTGCTGTTGATTATGTTTCAAAATGGGTTGAGGCAACTACACTTTCAACAAACGATGCCAAGTTTGTTATCAATTTTCTAAAGAAAAATATATTCACAAGGTTTGGATTGTCAAGAGCTATAATTAGTGATAGGGGTACACATTTTTGCAATAAAGCTTTTGATTGCCTTTTGATTCTCTCTACAGCGGTTACGCTCTCATTCTCTCTAGAAATCTCACATCACGTTCCTTACACTCTAGGTACTATACCTCATCTCAATGTTCATGGATAGAACAATGGTGTTAAACATAATGTTGCTACCCCCTATCACCCCCAAACTAGTGTGCAAGTGGAAGTTTCCAATAGAGAGCTTAAAAGAATTTTAGAAAAAGTGGTAAGGTCATCTAGAAAAGATTGGCCTAGAAAATTGGATGACACTCTTTGGGCTTACCGCACTGCGTTTAAGACGCCTATTGGTAATTCACCTTACCAACTGGTATATGGAAAGTCTTGTCACCTACCTGTTGAATTGGAACATAAAGCCTATTGGGCCATTAAGATTTTGAATTTTGATTTGAAAGATGCTAGCGAGAAAAAGGTTTTATAAATTAATGAACTAGATGAGTTTAGGCTTCAAGCTTATGAGAATGCTAGAATCTACAAAGAGAAAACGAAAATTTGGCATGACAAAAAGATCACCAAGCGAGAGTTTGAGCCTGGGCAGCAAGTGTTGTTGTATAACTCTACGTTAAGATTGTTCCCTAGTAAGCTCAAGTCTCGTTGGTTAGGAGAATACGTGGTTACTAAGGTCTCTCCCCATGGTGCTGGTAAGATTGAAAACTCAACCTCAAAGTATAATTTCACTGTCAATAGACAGAGTTTGAAACTCTACCATGGGGGAGAGATATTAAAAGGAAAGACAACCCTGCAGCTTGACTCTCCCAACTGAATGGAGAGGAGAGTCTAACAAAGACTTAAAATTGTGCTTTTTGGGAGACAACCCAAGTATATAAAAAATAAAAAACCAAAAATATTTTTCTTTTTAGTTTGAGTCTTTATGTTATGTTGAGTCTTAGTGTTCTCATGAATTATTTGAGTTATAATTGTGGTATTTTTAATGTGTGCTCATTTTTGGAAGGACTAAGTGATTTTACAGGAATTAATATGAGGTAGAGGACCAGCTGACAGAGTCCTGATGCGGTCACTTTTTGCACCTAAATTGAGTACAAGCAGTTTTACTAATCCACTCGTGTCTCATTTAATTTCATGATCATGCATTTAGTTATATAGTTTCACACACTATTTTTAAACATGCTTTTACCCCGAGTTATCTGTCTTTGTATTTGACTACTCAAGTAGTTTCAATTCTGGATCAATGCCTTGTTTTATGAAAATTATGATACACTTGTGTTGTCTGGTATTTTGGGTCATAGCATGCTATAGAGACGAGTGAGTGAATTTTATGACAGAGAGGTGTTTTCAATGGATAGTGTTGATGGGAGTTCATAGGAATTAATCTATTTTCCCTTATTTTTGCTGAGTGATGAGTGTTTGTCTTTGATTCCTGACTTGCTTGCATTTGCTTGGTTCTGCTTTGAAATGCATGTCGGTTTGATAGTGTTATGCATGTAATATTTGTTAAGAGATTATTCGGCATTTTTGAAGGCTTTCAGACTTTGCTCACATTATCCTTTAGTTGCCACAGTTGAGCCTCAATGTGAATTTTTCGTGGACCCCGACATTGATAATTTGTGAGTTGTCAAGTGATCTACTGTTGAATTGAGCAAATAAAAAGTTAAAAATTATGAAGGTACTATTCTCTCTCTTTCTCTTGTTAGACCAAGTGCAATGGCTGTTGAGGATGCTTGTTGAGCTTTGTTGAATGGGTGCAATGGCTGTTGAGAGATGTTGAATGGGCTGTTGAGGAGGAGAGAGACGTCCAAAATGTTGAGCATCCTCAACATTGTTGAGACCTGCCCTCCGTGCCACGCGTCAAACGCGGATTGGCCCCTCCCAGGCGCGTGGGCCACACGGCCAGACAAGGCGCGTGACGCGCCTGGGAGGAGAGAGGAAACTTATTTTTTTCCTGCAGCTGCCACGTGTCGAGTATCTGTTGGCCGTCCGGATTTCTTTTATCCTTATCTTTTGAACTCAATTATTTCATCAAAAAAAATATTTTCTGAAAAAAAAAATATACCAAAATTCATGATTTTTTTTTCTCTATAAATAGAGACTTGGTTCGTTTGATTTGGACACAGAAAAAAAAACCAAGTTTTTTCACTCTCTTATTATCTCTCTCACCATATTACTATCTTTCTATTAGCTTTTCTTTTGAAATGGATCACAACAATCACCATTTCAACACCCAGAATTCATCTAACTACCCATCTAACAACCAAAATCTCAACAATTATCCAGATCCAAATCATTTTCCCAACCAACGTCATCAAAATCCCAACATTTATCAAGATCCAAATCAATATTGGTCTAACCAACGTCCTCAGCATCCCAACAATTATGAAGATCCAAATCAATTTTCCTACCCACGTCCTCAAAATCGCAACAATTATGAAGATCCAAATCAATTTTCCTACCCACGTCCTCAAAATCTCAACAATTATCAACATTCGAATCAATTTTCCTACCCATGTCCTCAAAATCTCAACAATTTTGCAACAAATTCCAACCAGTCATCCTTTCATCCCTCTATGAGATATCCATCTCAAACACCCCCGTCTAGTGGTCATATGCCAATGGTGAATGAAAATTTTCCAGGTGTTGATGCACCCGAATTTCCCGAATTTTCAACACAAATGAGTTTTGGTGGCATGACAGCTGCTGATCATACCACTCGATCTTGTGACTCTGACTGGCACAGAAGCTTGTTGAGGAGCTTGCTGTGGTGCTTGTTGGGGTACTTGTTGAGCCACCTTAGTCACGATCTTCGCTTTCTTCTTCTTCTTCTTTGGAGGAGGAGGAGGCTTAGCATCATCATCATCATAATCATCAGCCTGTTCAGAGTCATCTTCATTCTTCCTCTTTGACTTCCTTCTAGGAACATCATAATCAGGAGCATCTGGAAGGTTCCTGAAGAATGTATCAACCAGATTTCGGGACGACATACAGTGCAGAGTTGATCTTCTCCTTTGCCTTCTTTGACTTGGAATTACTGGTCTGAAACCAGTAGCCTTTGATAGTATCAACACCCAGAAGAAGAGCAATGGACCTTTCAGTAATGATGATCCTCTTGCCCAGAATGTGAGAAACCACATGATAATCATCGTAATCCGCATGTTTCCAGAATTCCTTCACCAACTTGTCATAGATTGGGCCTGAGAGTCTGTTGAAATAACCTTCCCAACCTTGAGCTTGTACAGCCGGAAGGAGATCCATGCCATTATCAGCCAGATTCTTGAAATCTACCCTCAGTTCGCATAACACCGACAATTCATCAGGAGTAAGATTGCTGTTGACGGCGCAATCTCGGTGAGTGATCGGAATAACTTCCCCTATCGCCTGAGTTTCTGCCTGATGAGCTTCAAGAGGAACAGGACCAACTTGCCCTATGGCTAAACCCACAACCAGATGAGGAAAGACTCTTCCATCAGCGCAATCTTCCATTTCCTTTTCTGCTTGCTCTCTTGCAGTGTGTTCTTCAAACAACTCTAGAGCGGCTTGTTCATTTATCTTTTCCATTTGAGCGGTTGAAGGTTTAGGTCAAGAAGGTGGATGAACAAGAGAGAGAAGAGAGGTTTTGAAGGAAAAAACTCAACACTTGAAAACTTTTAGAGAGAGAGAGAGAAAGTGAGTGAAGTGGAGAACGTGTGTGAGAACGTGGGTGTATAGTGGTTTTGAAAGTAACCTTTGAGTGGTTAAAAACTTACACACACAAAGGTTAAAAATCAACGGTTGAAAATTAATGTTGTAATTATAAGCAATAAATACACATAGCATGCGGTGGAGAATTAAGTGAATATAATCATTACAACAGAAAATCTCGAGAGGCACAAGGAACGAGGCATCAGAATTAACTGACACACGTTTGATGTCTTGTCTCAGAAGAAGTACCACTGGGTACACACCTCTGATAAAGTAACCATCTGAACTAGATAAACTCTGATAGAGTCAGAGGCATCATAGTCAGAGGTTCTGATCCATCTTCATACTGGACACAAGTCCATACTCAGATTTTTCAGAATAAACTTAAATCTATCCTCTGCTAAGAGCTTTGTAAACATATCTGCCCATTGATGGTCAGTATGGACAAACTTCAGAAGAAGTACGCCCTTTTGAACATAGTCTCTGATAAAGTGATACTTTACCTCAATATGTTTGGCCCTTGAATGTAAGATAGGATTCTTACTCAGAGAGATAGCAGCAGTGTTGTCACAATATATTGAGATATTGCTCTCAAGGATCTGATAGTCCTCTAGCTGATGTTTCATCTTAGAGCATCTGAGTGCTATAGATTGGGGCTGAGATGTATTCTGCCTCTGCAGTGGATAAAGCAATAGTAGACTGCCTCTTACTTGCCCATGAGACTAAGTTACTTCCCATAAATTGGCAATTTCCAGAAGTACTTTTTCTTTATGTTCTATCTCCAGCATAATCAGCATCACAATAACTTGAAAGCTTATACTCCGATGTTTTCTTATACATCAAGCCAAGGTTAGTGGTAACTTTCAGATATTTGAGAATTCCCTTAACAACAGTTAAGTGCGTTTCTCTTGGATCTGATTGGAATCGAGCACATAAATGTACACTAAAAGGAATGTCTGGCCTGGATGCAGTCAGATACAAAAGAGAGCCTATCATACCAGGATAGAGCTTCTGACAAACCTTAGCACTTGCATCTTCCTTTTCCAAAATGCATGTAGGATGCATTGGAGTCTTGGCAGGAGTACATTCTGTCATGTTGAACTTCTTTGAACTTCTTCAAAAGTTCCTTTGTGTACTTGCTCTGATGGATATAAGTTGCTTTTGGTCGTTGATCCACTTGGATTCCCAGAAAATACTTAAGTTCTCCCATCATGCTCATCTCAAATTCAGCCTACATCAATTCAGAAAATTCCTTGCAAAGGGATGGATTAGCAGATCCAAATATAATATCATCAACATAAATTTGCACAATTAAGATATCAATCTTATAGGATTTGCAAAAGAGAGTTGTATCTACTTTACCCCTTACAAACTCATTTTCCAGAAGGAATGAACTTAATCTCTCATACCATGCTATGGGAGCTTGCTTTAGACCATAGAGAGATTTCTTCAGCTTGAAGACATGGTCAGGGTTCTTTTCATCCTCAAAGCCAGGAGGTTGATGCACATAGACTTCTTCAGATATATACTCATTCAAGAAGGCACTCTTGACATCCATTTGATGAAGAACTATGTTGTGATTTACTGAGAAAGAGATCAACAGCCTGATTGCTTCTAACCTTGCTACTGGAGCAAAGGTTTCAGTGTAATCTATTCCTTCTTGCTGACTGTAGCCTTGAACAACTAGCTGGACTGGGCGAGCCCCTAGAGGGTCTACGCCCAGGAGTTGCCCACCAAGTGGCAGGTGCCTAGCTTGTGGACTGGGCCTCAGCCAGCAAGGCCCAACCAGCCCATTAAGAGTAGTCACACTATAAATAGGTAGCGATTTCCATTTGTAAGGGACTCTAAGCTCATTTGAGAAATAAACACATGAAATTCAGCACTTCTCTCTCTAACTCTCTCTCTCTAGTGCAATCTTCATACTCTTTGGGTATTACCCCCTTTCTCAATGTTCAGACCAAGAACATTTGGCGTCGTCTGTGGGGATCGATAAACTTTTGATTCCCGGATCACGTGGATTGATTGCATAGTAAAGATTCTCGGGTTCTTGTTTGGTTACTTTGGCGGAAATCGTCGTTGCATTCACTGCTTCAGTTCACGTTTGCAGCAATCTCTGCACTAGTTCTTGCTCCGATGGAGACGTGACACCGAAGACGTCGTGATTCGCTTGAGCGACGACGAATTTCGCCACCACGCCGTGCACATCAGGTTTCTCTTGAATCTCCGGTGCGAACACCGGGGGTGCAACCAGAACGAACTCCTTTACCGCCTTCACCTCCTCCACCACCACCTCAGTCACCTTCACAGGAAGGTTCTCCAGACCGCTCACTGGAGAATTCACCAACACTGCAACCGCAGGCAACCGTGACTCAAGAAGAGTGGAGTCGCATGATGCGCAATATTGGTGACATTCAACAACGAAATGAACATCTACAAGCGCAATTGGATTTCTTTCGCCGCGAGCAGCAGGATGACGGAGGTCGCGAAGCGGATTCCGTGGCGGAATTCCGCCCATTTTCGGAGGATGTGGAGTGTGTGGCGATTCCGGATAACATGAAGACGTTGGTGCTAGATTCATACAGCGGGGATTCAGATCCGAAAGATCATCTTCTTTATTTCAACACGAAGATGGTGATTATCGCTGCTACGGATGCAGTCAAGTGCAGGATGTTTCCGTCTACCTTCAAGTCTACAGCAATGGCCTGGTTTACGACTTTGCCGCGCAGATCAATTTCGAATTTCCATGGTTTCTCGTCGAAATTTCTGGTGCAATTTTCGGCAAACAGGATTCAACAAGTGACAATTAATGACTTGTACAACATTCGTCAGCAAGAGGGTGAAACGTTGAAGAAGTACATGGCGCGGTATAGTGCGGTATCTATCAAGGTAGGGGATGAGGATCTGCGTGCCTGTGCCTTGGCGTTTAAGAACGGTCTGCTACCGAGAAAGTTGAATAGCAAGTTGTCAAGGAAACCAGCACGATCAATGGCAGAGATACGTGCTCGGGCTAGTACCTAAATTCTTGACGAAGAGGACGACACGTTCAAGCGCAAGCGCGCTCGGATGGAGCAAGGCGATACGCTGCCGGGCGTGCTAAAAAGGACAAGTACAGTGGTGAAATAGGTGATACCAGTAAACACAGGGAAGAAAAAGGGAAGGCGGTGTCGAAACCGTTAAAAGAACAATTGTATCTGCAATAGGATAACTATGAGCAACGTCGACCTTAGCGCCCTCGAAATCACCATCGCCGGCGGGAGGAAACTGATATGGTTTTAAACACAAGTTTGACTGACATGTTTCGCGACGCGAAGGACGCGAACCTAGTGGGCGAGCCAGAAGCCCCAAAGTATCAACCGCGAGATGCTAATCCAAGGAAATGGTGTGAATATCATCGGTCAATTAGGCACGACACCGATAGCTGCTGGACTTTGAAGCGTGAAATTGAGAAGTTAATCCAAGCCGGATACCTCAAGCGGAGCGGACAGAGAGACGATCGCCAGGGGAATGATTATAAGAAAGATGAGTGCCCCAAAGGGAGGGGCACTATAGGACTGATCGCCGGAAAGACGATCGTCAAACAAGGGAACAACCAAAGTCAAGTGATACCCGGAAGAAAGAAAGAGTGGTGGTCGCCAATCTTGGGGCCGATGGTGCGTTTGCCCAACACTTGGGACCTCCTGCAGGAACAATAAACACCATCGTCGGAGGATTCGGTGGAGGGGGCGACACGCATGCGGCGCAAAAGCGACATGTGCGTGCGGTTAATTCTGTCCTTGAAATTGATTTTGGTTTTCAGCATCCGGATATTACAATATCAGTAGCGGATTTTGAGGGGGTAAAGCCCCACAAGGACGATTTGATAGTAGTTCAATTGAGGGTGAATAGCTTCAACGTTAGGAGGGTGTTGTTAGACCAGGGAAGCTCAGCGAATATAATCTATAGTGATGCGTTCGACAAGCTAGGCCTAACTGATGACGACTTGACTCCATACACGAGTACCCTGGTGGGTTTCGCGGGCGAACAGGTGATGGTACGGGGTTATCTTGATTTGGATACTATTTTCGGCGAGGATGAATGCGCAAGGGTCCTAAAAGTTAGATACTTAGTTTTGCAAGTAGTGGCATCCTACAATGTGATAATTGGCCGCAATACTTTGAATCGTCTATGTGCTGTCATCTCGACAGCCCACCTGGCAGTCAAGTATCCGTTGAGCAACGAAAAGATGGGAAAGTTGAAGGTGGATCAAAAAATGGCGAGAGAGTGTTACAACAATTGCTTGAACTTATATGGGAAGAAGAATGCAACTTCTGGTCATCGGTGCTATGAGATCGAGGCCTCAACTGAAGACCTTGGTCCGAGGGGCGAGGGACATGTGAACAGACCCACGCCAATTGAAGAAACGAAAGCGTTAAAGTTTGGCGAGCGGGTTCTAAAGGTCGGGACTAAGCTCACTGAGGAGCAAGAAGCCTGCCTGGTGAGGTTGTTGGGTGAAAACCTGGACCTTTTTGCATGGAGTTGCAGGGACATGCCTGGCATTGACCCTAATTTCATTTGTCACAAACTAGCTCTGAATCCAAGCGTCAAGCCGGTCTCACAGCTTAGGCGACGCAAGGGTGGTGAAAAAGGAATGGCGGCACAACAAGAAGTGGACAAGTTGTTGGCGGCAGAGTTTATCAGAGAGGTTAAATACCCAACATGGTTAGCAAATGTGGTCGTGGTCAAGAAAGCAAATGGCAAGTGGCGGACGTGTGTGGACTACACTGACCTAAACATGGCGTGCCCAAAGGACTCTTATCCTCTTTCTAGTATTGATAAGTTGGTGGATGGCGCCTCAGGAAACGAATTGCTCAGCTTAATGGACGCTTATTCCGGTTATCACCAGATTCGTATGCACCCAACTGATGAAGATAAGACAACATTTGTGACCGCCATGGTCAATTATTGTTATCGCACTATGCCTTTTGGGTTGAAAAACGCTGGGGCGACTTATCAGAGACTGATGGATAGGGTCTTTATCGGGCAAATCGGAAGAAACATGGAGGTATATGTTGATGATATGATTGTCAAGTATGTGCTAGGGGTAAATCACCACCAAGACTTGGAGGAGGCGTTTGGTGAGATTAGGAAGCATAATATGCGTCTTAACCCGGAGAAGTGCTCTTTTGGGATCCCGGGGGGAAAGTTTTCGGGTTTCATGATTACATCGCGGGGGATAGAAATTAATCCTGATAAGTGCAAGACGATCCAACAGATGAAGAGTCCTGCTAATGCGAAGGAAGTGCAGCGTCTAACGGGGCGAATAGCAGCTTTGTCGAGGTTCCTTCCCCAGTCGGGTGATAGATCAGCTCCCTTTTTCAGATGTCTTAAGAAGAATGCCATGTTCGAATGGACGGCGGAGTGCGAGGAGGCTTTTGTTCGTCTAAAGAAGCTTTTATCTTCATCGCCGGTACTATCAAAGCCGGCGCAAGGACACCCTCTCCATCTATATTTCGCCATAAGTGACAATGCAATAAGTTCCGTGAATTTTCAGGAAATAGAGGGCGAGCAGAAAATTGTTTACTTTGTAAGTCATACCCTTCAAGGTGCGGAAATCAGGTATCAAAAAATTGAGAAGGCGGCGCTAGCAGTTCTTATCACCGCCCGACGGTTAAGGCCTTATTTCCAAAGCTTTCTGGTGAAAGTGCGAACGGACTTACCCCTAAGGCAGGTTCTACAGAAACCGGATTTATCTGGGAGACTGGTCGCTTGGTCAGTTGAGTTATCTGAATATGGGCTGCAATATGATAAACGCGGAAAATGAACGCGCAATCGCTGGCAGATTTTGTGGTGGAATTAACTCTAGACTTGGCTGAAAAGGTGAATACTCAATGGACCCTGTTTATAGATGAGTCCTCCAATAGCAATGGCAGCGGCGCGGGCGTCAAATTAACCTTAGAGAAATCGTTAAAATTTGAATTCAAAGCAACAAATAATCAGGCGGAGTATGAAGCGCTAATCGCCGGGCTGAAGTTGGCGATTGAGGTGAAAATTGAAAGTTTGCTCATCAGAACAGACTCTCAGTTAGTGGAAGGCCAAGTGAAGGGGGCTTTTCAGGTAAAAGACCCGAATCTGATCAAATATCTTGAGCGGGTGAAGTATTTGATGGGATGCTTTCAAGAGGTAGTTGTCGAGCACGTTCCCCGAGCACGCAACCAGCGGGCGGACGCGTTGGCCAAGTTTGCAACCAGCTGGCGGACGCGTTGACCAAGTTGGCGAGCAAGGCCCAACCGGCCCATTAAGAGCAGTCACACTATAAATAGGTAGCATTTTCCATTTGAGAAATAAACACATGAAATTCAGCACTTCTCTGTCTAACTCTCTCTCTCTTTAGTTAAATCTTCCTACTCTTTGGGTACTACCCCATTTCTCAATGTTCAAACCAAGGACACTAGCCTTGCTTTGTTTCTGACTACATCTCCTTTCTCGTTCAGCTTGTTTCTGAAGACCCACTTAATTCCAATAACATGAACACCTTTAGGCTTCTGAACTAAAGGCTTCTGAACTAAGTTCCACACATCATTCTTTGTAAATTGATTCAGTTCTTCCATAGCCAGAACCCAATCTTTGTCTTAAAGGGCTTCATCAACTGATGTTGGTTCTATCAGATAACCAATCCTTTTAAGCTTAGAAGAGTCTCCTCAAAGGGTTTGAACGCTGATCTGGTTCTGACTGGTTCATCTTTGTTTCCCAGAATCAATTCTTCAGGGTGAGAGGCTATCACTCTACTTTTTTCTGATGTGAGGGATCAGAGGAAGTAGCTATATCTGGTGCAGTTGCCTCTGGTTCAGCAACTTTTGTAGCTTGGCCTTCATCTGAGATAGTTATGCTCAAATCTTCAAACTTTTCAACTAGCTTTGACTTGTCAGAGTCAAGCTTATCGTCAAATCTGACATGAATAGATTCCTCAATAGTTCTAGAGTCAATATTATAAATTCTATAACCTTTAGAACGTTAAGAATAACCAAGCAGATAGCATTTAAAAGACTTAGAATCAAACTTATGCAATTTATCTTTAGAATTTAAAGCATAACACACACACCCAAAAGGATGAAAATAAGAAATGTTGGGCTTTATATTCTTCCACAATTCATAAGGAGTCTTATTCAGAATTGGTCTTATAGAGATCCTGTTCTGAATGTAACACGCTGTGTTTACTGCCTCGGCCCAGAAGTGCTTTGCCATGCCAGTTTCTTGGATCATGGTTCAACCATCTCTTGGAGAGTTCTGTTCTTCTTTCCACAACCCCATTCTGCTGAGGAGTTCTAGGACAAGAGAAATCATATGAGATCCCATAGGAGTCAAACAGATTCTCAAACTCCTCATTCTAAAACTCTCCACCATGATCACTTCTGACACGCACAATCCTGCATCCCTTCTCGTTTTGCACTTGGGCAACAAAGGTAGAGAACACAGAGTGAGACTCATCCTTGCGTCTCAATAATTTTACCCATGTCCAGCGACTATAGTCGTCAACAATGACCATCCCATGTCTCTTGCCACCTATAGACTCAGTCTTCACTAGTCCAAATAGGTCGATATGCAAGAGTTCCAACGGCCTTGAGGTGGAAACAACATTCTTAGCCTTGAACTGGACCTTGGTAAATTTTCCCTTTTGACATGCTTCACAAAGAGCATCTGAAGAGAACTTCAGACTGGGTAAGCCCCTGACAAGGTCAAGCTTACTTGGCTGAGAGATCTTTCTCATGCTAGCATGCCCTAACCATCTATGCCATACCCATTGCTCCTCATTAACAGAAAGAAGGCACTTCACCTTCTGAGTTTCCAACTCATATAATCTGATCTTATAAATGTTGTTCCGCCTCTTGCTGTTAAAAAGAACAGACCCATCGATCTGACTTACAGCCCTGCAAGACTTTTGATTGAAAATAATGTCATATCCCTTGTCAGTTAATTGACTTATTGACAATAAGTTATGCATCAAACCATCTCCCAACAGAACATTATCAATGCATGGACTCTTACCAATACCAATAGTACCAGAGCCAACAATCTTATCCTTCTCGTTGCCTCCAAAACCAACTTCACCTCCAGGTTTAAGTTTTAGGTCTTGGAACATACACCTTTCGCCCATCATGTGACGCGAGCATCCATTGTCTAGATACCATGACTGGTGTTTCAGTGGAGCGATCAAGGATATCTGCAACATAGATAATCTTTTCCTTAGGTACCCATCTTTTGGGTCCTTTCTTGTAAGTTACTCTAGAGGTTTTGACAACCTTGGGTCTCTCAACAGGATAATGCATAGGAATTTGTGCATGATATTTTGCTAAAGAAGGCTTTTCTTTCTTCTTAGATGATGCAGCAACTTTAGAAGGTGTTCGTTCAGGAATTATGGTACCAGAGGGTACAAAGTGTTCATACACAGGTTTTGCCTTTGGAATAGGAGGCTTTTTCCTAGAAGTCTCGGGTTGCTCCTTGAAGCTAAGTCTACACTTGGAATTTTCCTACCAACGAACGGACAGAGTAACGTTACTAATCAGACAATCGCATTGATCATAAGCCCATCCCCTTATTGATCACGAAATTCTCCCAAAAACCTTGAAATTCGAAACCATTTCTTTCATAAGATCAAACATTCTTTTCTAAAACATTTTGCTTGAAGATCATAAGACCACTTGAAGAACTTTCGATGAAAAACATAATTTTCGCATATATTCAATTCTCCCAAGATCAAAACCTCCTTTATAAAATCCTTTGTTTGAAGTTCATAAGAACAAAATAAGAACATCAAGAACTTCTTTAAAAAAACCCTCATATTGATAAACATCTCTAAGCAACTTGATTAAAATCATTCTCTTCTGGATTTGACAGATCAGCTTAAGCTGCAACCACAGAGCATATTGAGAATGACCTTGCTCAAGGCTTAGAAACTAAACTAACCTAAGAACAAGAAAAATAAAAGAAAGACAAGAGAGTGAGAGAGTCACGCAAATGCAGAGGAGAGGAGAGCTCTTGGTGTGAAGAAATGAGAGGGGGAAAGGCTCTATTTATAGTGAGGGGTGAGAGCCAAGCATCAAATGCTTTTCTTTCTCCCCAAGGAGCAGTCCAAACCCACGAAATACTCAACCTATTTTAGGGTTTCTAGAGCTTTCCAAGCTCCCCACATTTAGCCCTCAAATTTAGGTTTATTTCCTAATTAAACCCAAAAAAATTAGCATTTAAATCCCTAATTATTTAAAGTAATCAAATCTGAATCACAAGGGTTTTAAATCAGATTTGGAGAGATCCTTGAATGTTTTAAAAGTTTAGAAAGCAATCCCCCATCAATAGAAAGTCAAAGAATCAAATCCCTAATATCTCTCCTTCATAAAACCTAGCTAGAAAAGGAAATTATTTGCAAAAGTCTTCTCTTTTCTTCCTCCACAAGGCTTGGCCGACCACACACACTCCATGCTCAGATTTTCACCAAAAAGTTTTAAAATAATAAATTAAATAAAAACCTCAAAATAATTAATGCATTAAATGCGTCATTTCCCTCCTAAATGCATCAAAACTTCAAATTTAAAATAAAAAATCCTTATCAATAATTTTGGCTCTAAAAATTCGTGCATCAGCTCCATGATACCTCAAAAATATTCTCAGAATTAGTTTTGATATTAAACCATAGGTTAAAATTATTTAAATGCATTTTATTTAAATAAAACCCATTTTATTTAAATAAAACCTTCAAAAATAAAACCAATGAATATTCTCTCGTAGGATATTTTTAAAATCATGCCCAACACCTCCCCATAAGGTGTGGCCCACGAAATCGTCCTCGTCGACTCGATTCGCCAACTCATCGCTGCTGTCGAGTCGATTTTGACCTAAAAGTCACCGTCGCTGAACCCTAGCAATATTACAGTCAAGACGCTCATATCGACGCATACATCGATGTCTAGAGGTTTCTAAGACTTAATATTGCCTCTGATAATTATTCACCTTTTAAAAAGGCATAATATCACACATAGCACAAGTAATTCACAAAATATTATTAAATAATATTATTAAAATATTATGCCCTAAAACCGGGTCTTACAGACAACGAGGGAGGATCAATCAATAGGCCACCCATTCTAGATGGTTCATTCTGGATGGTACTAATTATGACTATTGGAAAGTTCGCATGACAGCTTTTCTCAAGTCAATTGGCAGCAAGACTTGGAAAGCTATTGTCAAAGGTTGGAAGCATCCCACCAAGAAACAAACTGAAGGAAGTTCTTGCGCAACCACTAAGAAGCCTGAGGAAGAATGGACAAAGGAAGAAGATGAACCTGCTCTGGGAAATTTTAAAGCTTTGAATGCTATCTTCAATCGTGTTGACAAGAACATGTTTAGACTCATCAATACATGTACTGTTGCAAAGGAAGCATGGGATATTCTGAAAACTGCACATGAAGGAACTACCAGAGTGAGGATGTCTAGACTTCAGATGCTTACCACCCAGTTTGAGAACATGAGGATGACTGAAGAGGAAACAATTTCAAAATTTCATATGCGGGTACGTGACTTGGCTAACTCATCTTTTGCTTTGGAAGAACCTATGTCAAATGAAAAACTTGTGAGGAAAATTTTGAGATCTCTGCCCAAGAAGTTTGCTATGAAAGTCACCGCAATTGAGGAAGCACAAGACATTGGAAGCATGAAGGTTGATGAACCCATTGGATCTTTACAAACTTATGAGCTAACTTTTGACAAGACTGAGAAGAAGAATAAGGGCATAGCTTTTGTGTCAAACATTGATGAGGATGATGATCTTGAGTGTGAAGGTGAAAACATTTCTGAAGCTCTGGTTCTACTTGGAAGAAAGTTCAACAGAGCCCTGAGGAAGATTGACAAAAGATCAAAGTCTAATGTCCAGGACATGAAGTTCGACAATTCCAGATCTGCTAATTTTCAGAGGAAGGCCAAAGAGGATGATAAATCTGGCCAAAATAAAGGTGAGCAATGTCATGAATGTGAAGGATATGGTCACATCATAACTGAATGTGCTACCTATCTCAAAAAGCAGAAAAAGGCATGATGGTAACCTGGTCAGATGAAGACATAGATGAGGAAGATGGGGTCTTTGCAAACAAGGTTACAGCCTTCTCTGGAATAATTGATGAACCTGATTCTAGTCATGAGGACATAACTGATGAAGAACTGGCTGAAACCCCTACAGGCTATTATATAGCAAGTGGAAAGAAGCATGTAAGCGTGTGAAAGAGCAAGAAAGTGAGATAGAGCAGCTAACCACTCAAAAGGAGAAGCTATATGAGATTAGCAACAAACTGAAAGAAGAACTTGATGACTGGAAGTCAAAGCTTGAAGACATTGATACTCTAGAAAAGGTAAAGTTAATGACTGTTAATGCAGAATTACAGGAAGAAGTTGCATCGTTGAAGAACAAGCTTGCAACCACACACAAATCCCTTAGAATGTTGAACAATGGCTCATATATGCTTGATGAGATTGTAAGACCTGGATTTTTAGAACCAGTTAATTTCCGACTCACGCGTAGAATCAGTGTAAGCGTGACAAGAGTTTGATATATGAGAAAGATTAATGAAGAAGAAAGTTCAGGAATTGCTTGAGGAATGTTGCGTAGTTGCTTTCGGAGTTAGTGCGAGTCGTCTGCACACCTGCCTTATGACGAGCGTGTCCAGAATGGGCTTTTTCGCTTTTAGAGCAACGTTTTAAGTGAGATTTCTAATCCTTGGAAAATTTAAAGATTCTCTTTATTTTTCCTTCGACCAGCATTTCATTTCGGAACCCTGGACTGTACGTACGATAGTATTCGAAACCCTAGATTCGAGCGATGGATGAAGACTTTTTCTATTCGGGACTTCTAACGGACTTTCCGTCCGCGTAGCCAGATTTGTTTCGACATTTCCAACCTTTCTTCAGAAGGAAGTTTTGTCATCCGGCGATCACAGCAAAAAGTAGTTTTTCGGGGCAGATTTAACTTACACTGCTTTTGCGATTTTCGATATCGTTTTTCCCAAATCATAGATGTTTGTTTTGAGTTCTGGAATTCTGACGCCAGAATCTCTCTTAGAATTCCACGGTGATCGTGCTGCAAAAATCGGAATCGCGAAATTTTCATTTTCCCGCGATTTTGCCTGCCTATAAATAGCTCAAAAAGCAAAAATTCCTTCATTTTCTTCCTATTGTGGCTGAATTTCGTGGAGAGCAAGGGGGGAGGAGATTTTCGCGAAAACTTGACCAATCTTCGTGCAGTTCGTCCCTACTTCTAGGTATTGAGGTAACTAGCATGAATCCTATCTCTGATTACTGTTTCTACTGCGTTTCTGAAGTCGTTTCTGTGCTCACAGTTTTGAGCTTTTTGTAAAACTGTCCGTTTTCTCTGATTTCTTGCTTGGGTTATGTTCCTTACGTTCCCAAGAGTCTAAAACCTCTGTCAGTAATCGCCGATTGCGATCGAGCTGTCCAAGATCTGAAAAACTGTGTAAAAACCCTTTTTGCTCACATTTCGAAACTTTATAGCCGAAAAGTCGTAATCTGACTTCGTGCCTTTAGGATTTGTTGTCACGGATGTCGTTAGGATCAATGCTGTCCAATTTGTTTTCAGAACTGATAACTTTGAAGTTTTGAGCCTTTATTTTGGACCAAAATGCCCCTACGTAGTCGTATTTCGACCCGTTTGTCCGAAAATTGTTCTGACAGTTTCTTTGCCTTAGTTTTATCCTAAAACTACCTTGTGGATTGATTTGATCGAAGAAAAAGATCCGGAGCCCTTTTTCCTTTGAGGCCGTGGGCTATGTCCTTTAGGGGGGGAGTTTTTCGGTTTCGAAAACTTGTCTTTTCGTACTCGGATGTCGTATTCTGAAGCTTTAATGCTTTGTCTATCGTTTATGTATTGTATTGCGATCGAACTAATCGATTTTGTTTGGATTCTGCTTTGTTTTTCCTTCGAGGTTCAGTTGAAGGAACTTTGGAAGATTCAAGGCATTTATGTGAAGGAGCTTGTGATTTCGAAGCTGGATCAGCTCGAGGTTAGGGCAACTTGCTATATTTAGCTATGATTGCATGATAGGCGTCGATAAATTCGACTTATGTTTTATATGATGTTGTTTATGATGATGAGTTGATGTTATGATGCTTTTCCATAACTTATGATATTGATGATGTGTTGAATTGTGCGTTTTGACGCGATTTCGGAGTGGAGGTTCATTGATCTGGTGATCTTTGACTTTTCGGGTTGGAAGAACAACCCTGGGCAAGTTCAAACGAGGGGTTTGAGACTTAGCCATTTGTTGGGAATCGTTGAAATACTTAGACTTTCCCCGGGAAAACTTCTTGTGGTGGGTTTTTGGAAAACTTAGAAAGATTAGAATTTCGAAAACTAGAGACTTTGGGAGACTTAGACTTTGAGAAATAAACTCATAACCTGACTAATCCAATTCAGAACGTTTTTACTAAACGAATAATTATAGGGAACCTCAAGGAGAAAATGATTGCGAAAGACGGGGAAAAGTCGACTTTTGTTGTGGGTTTGGAGAGTTTTGGAATTGGGGAAAGCCACTAAGGTGAGCTATGGTGATGATTGAAAGTCACCGAGTACTCTAGTACTCTTGGGAGTGTTGTTCGATTCGTGTTGTATTGACCGGCACAGACTCTGGGCTTTGTTTGTGGGTTTTGTGGTGGGAGTTGTGTTGTACTGACCAACACTAACTCCGAGTCGTGTTGTATTGACCGACACTGACTCTGGCTTTGATTTTGGGTTTTGTTGTTGGGGTTGTGTTGTATTGACCGACACTAATCCCTTGGGTTATCTTGTTGTTGGAGCCGTGTTGTATTGACCGACACTTAGTGCTCTTGTTGTTTGGGCTGTGTTGTATTGACCGACACTAGACCCTTGTGTATTCTTGTTGAGGGAGTTGTGTTGTATTGACCGACACTAACTCCGAGTTGTGTTGTATTGACCGACACTAACTCATTGGGTTGTTTGATTTTGGGTTTGAGCTAAACACTTACGTGGTAAGGACGATTCGTTGTTTGGCTAACCATATTGCATCAATCGGGTGAATAACGGGAATGGTTCACCTGTGCATCTCATGGTGAATAACGGGAATGGTTCACCTTGCATAAATGATGAATAACGGGAATGGTTCATCATATGGTGAATAACGGGAATGGTTCATCCAGGATGAATAACGGGAATGGTTCATCCATAGTGAAGAACGGGAATGCTTCACTTGTGGCAAACGGGAACGCGTCACAAATCCGGATCATGATTGTATATCACACATACATTCATTCTGACTTGAATTGTGTGCTGTTTGATTATTGAAGCATTGTTAGAGCCATAACATGCTAGGATTGTTTATATATATATATATATATATATATATATATATATATCAACATATATATCGATACCCCATGTCACATGTTAAGTGTATATCTACTTATTTCTGTGAGTTGACCCTAGCGCCTTGGCTTTGGTTGCATGTTTGTGTTTGGGCGGTCAGCCTGCTGCCAGATGTCGATGGCCGACTGGTTTCGATGGTCTCTCCCTCGGAGGGGATCAGGTTTGAGATGGAGGACCGGACTGACGAGCGTGGACGTCTGACGATAGGAGTTCTTCGACGCATGGAGCTGAGCTTCAACTTGCCAACATCAGATCGCTGTGTTCTTGGTTCTGGGAGGATAGGTTTAGGCAGGCGTCATGTTTTGTGTAGAGCTCTGATTCGTTTTGCTTTTGGGACAGGGTAAGTTCCCGACGCATGACTTTTTGTGTGGTTCTCTTACTGGGGAATCACAGTGAGTCAGTCGGACCATAGGGGTCTTTGCTTAGGCCATTTTGAGGCCGACTTTCTCTTGGATAGTGGTATATTTGATGATTTTGCGTACAGTTCTGGTTTGTATATATTCGCCTACGGGCATGCTACCTTGGAGTCACTGCGTGTGCGCGTGCCGGGAGAGTGCAGCTGAGGCTGTACATTTGTATATGTTTGTTAGTTAGTTGTTGGGTTATGTCTTTACTTTCTATTGCTTTGTTTAAAAGGAATCAATCGGAAAAAAAATTACCTGTTTTCCGCGTAAAGTTTATTTTTGGTTACTAAAGTGGCACCCGGAAATCGGGGTGTTACATTGTGGTATCAGAGCTTAGTCGAGTCTTTTGGGAGTCTTTGGGGAATAGGTCTTCTGTGCTAGGTTGTGTGACTCTGCAAAGAGTGAAAATTGATTGTCTGCAGAGCGATTTTCGCTCTAATTGCTTGCGTTACTACTCAATCGGATTGAGTGGTTTGTCTAGTGCTACCGTATGGTTAGTACTAATCGGACGTTCGATGGGATATAGGATGGTGGATCTTAACCGGATGGCGGAGGCTACACGTGAGCATCATCAACGACTGATGGCGACAGCAATGTAGCAACAAAGAGGAATGAACCGAACAGGAGTGGGGACCGTATCAGCGTCTCGAGGGAAGAGATCTTATCTCGAGAGCGTACAAACCAACGACTGCTGATACTGGGGGGAAGCCAGTTGGTGACAAAGGTGTGACATGTTTTCGTTGCAGAAAGTTTGGGCATTTTGCTAACCAGTGCTCAGTGATTGGACGGAGATGCTTCAAGTGTAACCGAGAGGGGTATCTAGCTGTGAACTGCAAGACCAAAGAAAGTCTATGCTTCAATTGCAACCAACCGGGACATTTCTTCAGAGATTGTAAGGCACCCAAGGGCGAATCATCAGGGAATGTTGGGAAAGGAAAACAACTTGCTCCAGAGGAAATGATTCATGCCAAGGAGGGCAAGAGCTGAGGAGTTGAACGAGGAAGAACGTGGGAACGATGTACGACCTTATTCGAGGTTGCTCGTGATTTAACTATAGAAGTTACACGAGGTTGGGAATAGCACACTAAGTCTAGAAAGTAGTCTTCCACCGATGCGTTTATGAGGAAGCTAGTAGCTGAAGAACGAATCTTAGGGAGATTCCGTATGGGTAGTATACGTGTTATGTTGAGGGTGTGTAGTTCCGTAGCGGGATCCTTAAAGGATTTAGTATCAGGATATTTGTGACTACTGGAGGATATGAACTCATTGACTGTTCTAGTGGGTTTTTCTAAATTTCCACCTTCGATGTATTAGGCCTGATCAACTTAATATTGAGGGGGTGATATTCGGAATCACAGCTGGTAATGGACCTTGATAGAAGGATGTGTAAGATGAATTTGAATTGATTGAGGATTAGTCGGATTTGGGAGGAAAGTTCGTGTTAAGCATTTGATTGTAAAAGACTAAGATTTAAATCTTTGGAAGTCGATGAGTGTCGTATAGACATTGATTGGTTAGTTCGTGTGATTACTCCAAGTAGAGGTAGAATAAGTCAAGAGATTTAATGCTGGAAAAGTATTAAGTAGTTTCTCGGAAGTTATGAAGTCATAGGTTATGTGATTACTGAGTGGAATTGTTAGAGACTAAATAAGTTGGATTTAATCAGGTTTTAGATGATAGCTTGATGGTAGCAAGAGTGAGAAGAATTAACTCTGAACTAGATTGTTATAGTCGAGTTCGAGGAATAAGTTTTGCTAAGCGTTGGATTAATATGGGGAGATGTTATAGTCTTAAGAGATGAATTTTCACTTGAAAAGTGTTGGATTGATTTGGGAATGATTAAGTGGGAGAAAGAAAGTTTTAGCATAAGTTGAATACTTGAGGTTGTTGATATGGATTCCGAAGAAATATGCTAAGATTACTAAGTGAGATTTACCAAGTTGGATTGAAATCTTAGGGTTAAGATTGATCTTGAGAGGCGGGAATCGCGTACGAGTAGGAGATCTTATGGTTGTAGGCGTGACAATAGGAGTTGAATCTTAGAAGATTGAAGACCTGAAGGTGAGTTTCGGGTTAAGACCATTGAGGTGTAGTATAAGAGAGATCTTGAAGTAAAGGAATTCTGGGTTGTGTAGAGTGTTAAGGTTGGTTATAAGTTGGTGATCGATTGATGTTGATTATGAGGTTGCGGACATAATGAGCCATGTGATAAGATTTGAATGATGTTAGCATAATAAGTTGTGAATGTGAAAGCATGACGACACTGGTCAGGTCGTTTGGGTAAGTGAAGGAGTTATAGTTTTTAAGAAACGGATATTCATTTAAGGAGTATTGAAGGATTAAAGGTCATTAGAGAACCAAACTTGGTGAAGGTTTAGATTTTAAATCTATGAATGTCTGTCTAAGGTGTGTAGGACTCGAAGTTTGTTAGAATTTGATTGAGAGATTAAGAAGTTGATTGACGAGATGGTGATTGAGTCACAAAAAGGAAGGTGTTAGTATTAAGATGAATACCTGAGATTGTTATATTTTGACGAGTTTCGTAGAGTATAGGAGTCAACGAGAATTTGTTATGGATTTTGATGATGCATATTACGGGTAACAAGTGAATTTTACTAAAGTTGAATGAGAATCCTAGGGCTAAGGTTGACCTAGTGAGCTGAGATTCATGTACACATAAGTGATTTAGTGGTGTTAGCGGTTACGATAAGAGTTAAATCTCAGAATGTTGAAGGATCGGATGATAAAATGGCTAGTTAAGTCCCTTGAGGTATAGTTATGATTTAATCTTCTAGAGGATAAGTCTCGATTTGTGCGAAGTGTTAGGGATTTCAGTAAGTGTAAATAGGTTTGAGTGAGGGAAGTTTTGAGGAAGAAGACGATAATAATGGATTGTTAGATATTAAGAGGAAGATTATCTTTTAAGTTGTAGATAAATTGATGTTGAAGGGGATAAGATTAGTGAGGGACAAGAAATAAGGACATAAGTCGAGTTTTAATTCGAATGGTGACCAAGTAGAAGTTTGTTTTCTTGGTGTGTGTAAAGATAGTTACGAAGTTGGAGGTGTTTTAATGGACTAGCGGTTTCCAAGGGGAGGATTCGTCTAGGAGTTATCGAACGGACAAGTGGAGTGTTGGACTGTAGATGAAGATCACGAGGACAAGTTGAGTATTTACTTTGAAATGTCAGAGAGGCACCAAGTTTAAGAAGAATTTCGGACGACCGAAAGTAAAGAAGTAAGTGGCTAAGATTGTGAGACTACACAGAGTTCCGACAAGTATTGTGTCTGATCGGGATCCAAGGTTTACTTCGCACTTTCGGGGAGCTTTTCATGATGCGTTAGGAACCAAGCTGAGATTGAGTTCGGCGTATCATCCACAAACTGATGGGCAAACTAAGAGAACTATTCAGTCGCTAGAGGATCTACTATGTACTTGTGTGTTAGATAACAGAGGAAGCTGGGATGATCTTCTGCCATTGATTGAATTTACATACAACAATAGTTTTCATGCGAGCATTGGGATGGCACCGTATGAGGCTTTGTATGGTCGAAAGTGTAGAACACCGTTGTGTTGGTATCAAGATAGGGAGAGCTTGTTGATTGGGCCAGAATTATGGCAACAGACGACTGAGAAGGTTAAGCAGATCAGAGAAAAGATGAGAGCTTCACAGAGCAGACAGAAGAGTTATGCTGATCAGAGACGTAGAACCCTAGAGTTTGAAGAGGGCGACCTTGTGTTTCTACGAGTTACTCAGACTACGGGGGTTGGACGAGCTATTAAGTCAAGGAAGCTCACGCCAAAGTTTATTGGGCCTTATGAAATCACTCGACGTGTTGGACCAGTTGCATATCAGATTGCACTACCACCATTTCTTTCCAACATTCATGGTGTATGACATGTGTCACAGTTGAGGAAGTACATCCCAGACCCGACTCATGTAATCGAGTCAGACAACGTTGAACTGAAGGATGATTTGACCTTTGAGGCACCGCCAGTGAGTATTGGGGATAGAAGAGTGAAACAGTTGAGGGGAAAGCATATTGCGTTGGTAAAAGTGATATGGAACAAGGATACGAGAGACGCTACATAGGAATTGGAAGATAAGATCAAGGAAATGTACCCCGGACTTTTTGCAGAACTCTGAGTTTCGAGGACGAAACTTTCTTTTTGGGGGGGAGTAGTGTAAGACCTGGATTTTCAGAACCAGTTAATTTCCGACTCACGCGTAGAATCAGTGTAAGCGTGACAGGAGTTTGATATATGAGAAAGATTAATGAAGAAGAAAGTTCAGGAATTGCTTGAGGAATGTTGCGTAGTTGCTTTCGGAGTTAGTGCGAGTCGTCTGCACACCTGCCTTATGACGAGCGTGTCCAGAATGGGCTTTTTCGCTTTTAGAGCAACGTTTTAAGTGAGTTTTCTAATCCTTGGAAAATTTAAAGATTCTCTTTATTTTTCCTTCGACCAGCGTTTCATTTCGGAACCCTGGACTGTACGCACGATAGTATTCACTTTTCGGATGTCCGCCGACGCTAATTTCTTTGCTTCGAAACCCTAGATTCGAGCGATGGATGAAGGCTTTTTCTATTCGGGACTTTCCATCCGCGCAGCCAGATTTGTTTCGGCATTTCCAACCTTTCTTCAGAAGGAAGTTTTGTCATCCGGCGATCACAACAAAAAGTAGTTTTTCGAGGCAGATTTAACTTACACTGCTTTTGCGATTTTCGATATCGTTTTTCCCGAATCATAGATGTTTGTTTTGAGTTCTGGAATTCTGACGCCAGAATCTCTCTTAGAATTCCACGGTGATCGTGCTGCAAAAATTGGAATCGCGAAATTTTCATTTTCCCGCGATTTCGCCTGCCTATAAATAGCTCAAAAAGCAAAAATTCCTTCATTTTCTTCCTATTGTGGCTGAATTTCGTGGAGAGCAAGGGGGGAGGAGATTTTCGCGAAAACTTGACCAATCTTCGTGCAGTTCGTCCCTACTTCTAGGTATTGAGGTAACTAGCATGAATCCTATCTCTGATTACTGTTTCTACTGCGTTTCTGAAGTCGTTTCTGTGCTCACAGTTTTGAGCTTTTTGTAAAACTGTCTGTTTTCTCTGATTTCTTGCTTGGGTTATGTTCCTTACGTTCCCAAGAGTCTAAAACCACTGTCAGTAATCGCCGATTGCGATCGAGCTGTCCAAGATCTGAAAAACTGTGTAAAAACCCTTTTTGCTCACATTTCGAAACTTTATTGCCGAAAAGTCGTAATCTGACTTCGTGCCTTTAGGATTTGTTGTCACGGATGTCGTTAGGATCAATGCTGTCCAATTTGTTTTCAGAACTGATAACTTTGAAGTTTTGAGCCTTTATTTTGGACCAAAATGCCCCTACGTAGTCGTATTTCGACCCGTTTGTCCGAAAATTGTTCTGACAGTTTCTTTGCCTTAGTTTTACCCTAAAACTACCTTGTGGATTGATTTGATCGAAGAAAAAGATCCGGAGCCCTTTTTCCTTTGAGGCCGTGGGCTATGTCCTTTAGGGGGGGAGTTTTTCGGTTTCGAAAACTTGTCTTTTCGTACTCGGATGTCGTATTCTGAAGCTTTAATGCTTTGTCTATCGTTTATGTATTGTATTGCGATCGAACTAATCGATTTTGTTTGGATTCTGCTTTGTTTTTCCTCCGAGGTTCAGTTGAAGGAACTTTGGAAGTTTCAAGGCATTTCTGTGAAGGAGCTTGTGATTTCGAAGCTGGATCAGCTCGAGGTTAGGGAAACTTGCTATATTTAGCTATGATTGCATGATAGGCGTCGATAAATTCGACTTATGTTTTATATGATGTTGTTTATGATGATGAGTTGATGTTATGATGCTTTTCCATAACTTATGATATTGATGATGTGTTGAATTGTGCGTTTTGACGCGATTTCGGAGTGGAGGTTCATTGATCTGGTGATCTTTGAATTTTCGGGTTGGAAGAACAACCCTGGGCAAGTTCAAACGAGGGGTTTGAGACTTAGACATTTGTTGGGAATCGTTGAAATACTTAGACTTTCCCCGGGAAAACTTCTTGTGGTGGGTTTTTGGAAAACTTAGAAAGATTAGAATTTCGAAAACTAGAGACTTTGGGAGACTTAGACTTTGAGAAATAAACTCATAACCTGACTAATCCAATACGGAACGTTTTTACTAAACGAATAATTATAGGGAACCTCAAGGAGAAAATGATTGCGAAAGACGGGGAAAAGTCGACTTTTGTTGTGGGTTTGGAGAGTTTTGGAATTGGGGAAAGCCACTAAGGTGAGCTATGGTGATGATTGAAAGTCACCGAGTACTCTAGTACTCTTGGGAGTGTTGTTCGAGTCGTGTTGTATTGACCGGCACAGACTCTGGGCTTTGTTTGTGGGTTTTGTGGTGGGAGTTGTGTTGTACTGACCAACACTAACTCCGAGTCGTGTTGTATTGACCGACACTGACTCTGGCTTTGATTTTGGGTTTTGTTGTTGGGGTTGTGTTGTATTGACCGACACTAATCCCTTGGGTTATCTTGTTGTTGGAGCCGTGTTGTATTGACCGACACTTAGTGCTCTTGTTGTTTGGGCTGTGTTGTATTGACCGACACTAGACCCTTGTGTATTCTTGTTGAGGGAGTTGTGTTGTATTGACCGACACTAACTCCGAGTTGTGTTGTATTGACCGACACTAACTCATTGGGTTGTTTGATTTTGGGTTTGAGCTAAACACTTACGTGGTAAGGACGATTCGTTGTTTGGCTAACCATATTGCATCAATCGGGTGAATAACGGGAATGGTTCACCTGTGCATCTCATGGTGAATAACGGGAATGGTTCACCTTGCATAAATGATGAATAACGGGAATGGTTCATCATATGGTGAATAACGGGAATGGTTCACCAAGGATGAATAACGGGAATGGTTCATCCAGGATGAATAACGGGAATGGTTCATCCATAGTGATGAACGGGAATGCTTCACTTGTGGCGAACGGGAACGCGTCACAAATCCAGATCATGATTGCATATCACGCATACATTCATTCTTACTTGAATTGTGTGTTGTTTGATTATTGAAGCATTGTTAGAGCCATAACATGCTAGGATTGTTTATATATATATATATATATATATATATATATATCAACATATATATCGATACCCCATGTCACATGTTAAGTGTATATCTACTTATTTCTGTGAGTTGACCCTAGCGCCTTGGCTTTGGTTGCATGTTTGTGTTTGGGCGGTCAGCCTGCTGCCAGATGTCGATGGCCGACTGGTTTCGATGGTCTCTCCCTCGGAGGGGATCAGATTTGAGATGGAGGACCGGACTGACGAGCGTGGACGTCTGACGATAGGAGTTCTTCGACGCATGGAGCTGAGCTTCAACTTGCCAACCTCAGATCGTTGTGTTCTTGGTTCTGGGAGGATAGGTTTAGGCAGGCGTCATGTTTTGTGTAGAGCTCTGATTCGTTTTGCTTTTGGGACAGGGTAAGTTCCCGACGCATGACTTTTTGTGTGGTTCTCTTACTGGGGAATCACAGTGAGTCAGTCGGACCATAGGGGTCTTTGCTTAGGCCATTTTGAGGCCGACTTTCTCTTGGATAGTGGTATATGTGATGATTTTGCGTACAGTTCTGGTTTGTATATATTCGCCTACGGGCATGCTACCTTGGAGTCACTGCGTGTGCGCGTGACGGGAGAGTGCAGCTGAGGCTGTACATTTGTATATGTTTGTTTATCGGTTAGTTAGTTGTTGGGTTATGTCTTTACTTTCTATTGCTTTGTTTAAAAGGAATCAATCGGAAAAAAAATTACCTGTTTTCCGCGTAAAGTTTATTTTTGGTTACTAAAGTGGCACCCGGAAATCGGGGTGTTACAGAGATCCTCATAGAAAAAATCAAGCAAGGGAGAAGCTTGAAGGGTATTGGCTTTGACTGCAGGACTGCTAACAAGGAAGGTCAGATGGCTCCAAAGGAATTTGTGGCTACTGCAAAACTATCTAAATTCAAGAAACCTATCAACAACCTGTTGTCTGGGAAAATGCCTCAACATGTGCCTCAACATGTGCCTTTTTAGTACAAAAGTGTCAGAAGTTCCCCTTGGAGATGTCACTATTGTGGAAGAAATGGTCATATAAGGCCTTATTGTTACAAGCTGTATGGTTATCCTCTGATATCAACTCAGCCTTAAAATTCTGAGAACACCCAACTTAAAAGGAAATGGAAACCTAAAAGTGAAGTCTCAAGTCTGATTGCCCACACCTCAATTAGGGCCTCATTAAGGGAAGATTGGTATTTTGATAGTAGCTGTTCAAGACACATGACAGGCGACAAGAGCTATTTGGAGAATATCAGAGGACACTCTAGTAATTTTGTCACTTTTGGAGATGGAGCCAAAGGAAAGATCAAAGTAATTGGGAGTCTTGTAGGGTCTGGATCCCCTGATCTAACTAATGTGTTGCTTGTGAAATGATTGACAGTCAATCTTATCAGCATAAGCCAACTCTATGATAAAGGACTTGATGTGAAGTTTAGTAAATCAGAATATGTTGTTACTAAAGATGATCAAGAGGTAGTAATGAGAGGAGTCAGATCCAAGGATAATTTCTATATGTGGACCTCAGAGGAGAAATCTCACTTCTCAAGGTGCTTATTGTCAAAGGAAGATGATATAAATCTCTTACAAAAAAAACTGGGCCATCTTAACCTCAAGAGCACGCAGAAGATCATCATTGAAGAAGCAATCAGAGGTCTGCCTAAGTTGAAGCTTGGTGAAGGAAGCATGTGTGGAGAACGCCAGATAGGAAAACAAACCAAGATGTCACACAAGATGCTCCAGCATCAGACCACAACAAAGGTCCTTGAACTACTACACATGGATCTCATGGGCCCTATGCAGGTTGAAAGTATGGGAGGAAAGAGGTATGTATTTGTGTGTGTTGATGATTTTTCCAGGTACACTTGGGTGGACTTCATTAGAGAAAAGTCTGAGACATTTGAAATTTTCAAAAATCTCTGTCTAAAACTCCAAAATGAAAACGGCAGTGTCATTGTGAGGATTAGGAGTGATCAGGGGAAGGAGTTTGAAAACTCTAAGTTCTCTGAGTTCTGTGGATCAGAAGGAATAAGTCATGAATTCTCTGCACCAATCACGTCACAACAAGATGGTGTTGTTGAGAGGAAGAATAGAACTTTACAGGAATCAACCAGAGTCATGCTACATGCCAAGAAGATTTCCTATGAGTTTTGGGGTGAAGCCATGAATATTGCTTGCTACATACATAACAGAGTTACAATTTGTAAGACCCTAAAATTATTAAATAAGTACCATGCATAAGTATATTAATATGATAATAGATATATGTAAGATCAAGTTTTGATCTAGTAGTACAACTCTATGTTTTGATGATTACAAGTTAACCTTTTGATATGAACAATTGTGGTACTCTAACGTGTTTTTCTGAGTGTGTATAAAGAGTGACCCAAGCAACGCTTTCGCATTCACCATGTTCAGTATGAACAGTGGAAAAGCTTCAGAAGTTCTGAAGTTACACAAACTCTGATGAGGACTCAGTCACTAGAAGCTCTGAAGATCCAGAAGTTCTGATAACCAAGAAACACTGAAGGCTCAGATGTTCTGATGGTGTAGAAGACTCTGAAGATCCAGAAGCTGAATAGTGGAAACTCTGAAGTCCGGAAGCAAGAAACTCTGAAGGCCATGTTCTTCCCTCTGAGTTCAGAATCAGAAGATACAATGGTCAGAGGATCTGTGCTTTCCCTCTGACTCTGATCAACCGGCTTCACAAGTTCCAATATGAAGCATTCCCCTGATCAGAAGTCTCCTAGGTCTAAAGGTCAAGTCACTTTCAAAGTACAAAAGCAACAGTACTATCCTGACGACCTACCTAACAGTCTCAGACACAGCAGAAGCTGGAATTTCCAGAACTGCCCTCCAACGGTAGCATTTCCATGCAGCATTCAAACCCTAATCCTTGGAGTATATAAAGAGGCTGAAGACTGAAAGAAACGGGTAGAAGCATTCACATACGCAAGACATATTCAAAATCTTCTAAGTTTTCTTTCATCTGAAATTCATTGAGTTTACTATTAGCTTTTTAGAAGCAAATCTCTTGTAAACAATTCTTTGATAAACAGTTTGTTTAGTTCCTTTAGGAGATCAAGGTTGATCGGATCCTAGAGAAGACTAAGAGAGTGAATCTTAGTATGAGCTAAGTCAGTGTAATTGTTAGTCACTTGTAGGTTTCAAGTGCAGTTGTAACTCTTACCTGATTAGTGGATTGCCTTCATTCTAAGAAGGAAGAAATCACCTTAACGGGTGGACTGGAGTAGCTTGAGTGATTTATCAAGTGAACCAGGATAAAATCCTTGTGTGCTTTTCTATCTCTTATCTTTAGCACTTAAGTTCTTGAAAGATTTGTCAAAATCTTTAAGGTGGAAGTTTTATACTGAAAACGTTATTCAAACCCCCCCTTTCTACCGTTTTTCATACCTTCAATTGGTATCAGAGCGCAAGTTCTGATTACCACACCTAACAGTGTTCAGTGATCCGGGCCGGTGTGAAAAACAATGGCTGCCACCACCAGTGAAACTCAAAGAGATGGTTACAATGCAAAGCCTCCTATGTTCGACGGTCAAAGGTTCGAATATTGGAAAGATAGACTGGAAAGTTTCTTTCTGGGTTTCGATGCAGATCTCTGGGATATTATTGTGGATGGCTACGAGCGTCCAGTTGATGCAGATGGCAAGAAGATCCCAAGGTCAGAGATGACTGCAGATCAAAAGAAGCTGTACTCACAACATCACAAAGCAAGAGCAATTCTTCTAAGTGCTATTTCCTATGAAGAGTACCAGAAGATTACAGATCGTGAGTTTGCAAAAGGCATTTTCGAATCTCTGAAGATGTCTCATGAAGGAAACAAGAAAGTCAAAGAATCAAAGGCATTGTCTTTGATCCAAAAGTATGAATCCTTCATCATGGAGCCAAATGAGTCCATTGAAGAAATGTTCTCCAGATTTCAGTTGCTTGTAGCAGGCATACGACCTCTCAACAAGAGCTACACAACAAAAGATCATGTCATAAGGGTCATCAGGTGTCTTCCTGAAAGTTGGATGCCTTTAGTGACTTCAATAGAGCTCACGAGAGACGTTGAGAATATGAGTTTAGAAGAACTCATCAGCATCTTGAAATGCCATGAGCTGAAGCGCTCAGAGATGCAAGATCTGAGGAAAAAGTCCATAGCCTTGAAATCTAAATCTGAAAAGGCTAAGGTTGAGAAGTCAAAAGCTCTTCAAGCTGAAGAAGAGGAATCTGAAGAAGCATCAGAAGATTCTGATGAAGATGAGCTGACTCTGATCTCCAAGAGACTCAACCGCATCTGGAAGCACAGGCAGAGCAAGTACAAAGGCTCTGGAAAGGCAAAAGGAAAGTATGAGTCCTCAGGCCAGAAGAAGTCTTCAATCAAGGAAGTCACATGCTTTGAGTGCAAAGAATCAGGGCACTACAAAAGTGACTGTCCAAAGTTGAAGAAGGACAAGAAGTCAAAGAAGCACTTCAAGACGAAGAAGAGTCTGATGGTGACATTTGATGAATCAGAGTCAGAGGATGTTGACTCTGATGGTGAAGTCCAAGGACTCATGGCAATTCTCAAAGACAAGGAAGCAGAGTCAAAGAGAGTTGTTGACTCTGACTCAGAATCAGAAGGAAACCCCGACTCAGACGATGAAAATGAGATATCCTTGATAGCTCCACTGAAACACCAATCATGGTATCTGGACAGTGGATGCTCGCGTCACATGACGGGAGAAAAGCGTATGTTCCGAGAGCTGAAACTTAAGCCTGGAGGCGAAGTTGGCTTTGGAGGAAATGAAAAGGGTAAAATTGTTGGTACTGGTACTATTTGTGTAGATAGTAGTCCATGCATTGATAATGTGTTATTAGTAGACGGCTTAACACAAAACTTATTGTCTATAAGTCAATTAGCTGACAAGGGTTATGATGTTATATTCAATCAAAAGTCCTGCCGGGCTGTAAGTCAGATCGATGGCTCTGTTCTGTTTAACAGCAAGAGGAAGAACAACATTTATAAGATCAGATTATCTGAGTTGGAGGTTCAGAATGTGAAGTGCCTTCTGTCTGTTAATGAAGAGCAGTGGGTATGGCATAGACGGTTAGGGCATGCCAGTATGAGAAAGATTTCTCAGCTGAGCAAGCTAAACCTTGTCAGGGGCTTACCCAATCTGAAGTTCGCTTCAGACGCTCTTTGTGAAGCATGTCAGAAAGGCAAATTCACAAAAGTCCCTTTCAAGGCAAAGAATGTTGTCTCAACCTCAAGGCCGTTAGAACTTCTGCATATCGACCTGTTTGGACCAGTGAAAACTGAGTCTATAGGTGGCAAGAGATATGGGATGGTTATCGTTGATGACTATAGCCGCTGGACATGGGTAAAGTTTCTAACCCGCAAGGATGAGTCTCATGCTGTGTTCTCTACCTTCATTGCTCAAGTGCAAAACGAGAAGGCTGGTAGGATTGTGCGTGTCAGAAGTGACCATGGTGGAGAGTTTGAGAATGACAAGTTTGAGAGTCTGTTTGATTCCTATGGAATTGCACATGATTTCTCTTGTCCCAGAACTCCTCAACAAAATGGTGTTGTTGAGAGGAAGAACAGAACTCTTCAGGAGATGGCTAGAACCATGCTCCAAGAAACTGGCATGGCTAAGCACTTTTGGGCAGAGGCAGTAAATACAGCATGTTACATTCAGAACAGAATCTCTGTGAGACCAATTCTGAATAAGACTCCTTATGAATTGTGGAAGAACATAAAGCCCAACATTTCTTATTTTCATCCTTTTGGCTGTGTTTGTTATGTTCTCAATACTAAGGATAGATTGCATAAATTTGATGCTAAGTCTTCTAAGTGTCTATTACTCGGTTACTCTGAGAGATCTAAAGGTTTTAGATTTTATAATACTGATGCTAAGACTATTGAAGAATCTATTCATGTTAGATTTGATGATAAGCTTGACTCTGACCAGTCAAAGCTAGTTGAAAAGTTTGCAGATTTAAGCATTAATGTTTCTGACAAAGGCAAAGCTCCAGAGGAAGATGAGCCAGAGGAAGATGAACCAGAGGAAGAAGCTGGTCCCTCTAACTCACAAACTCTGAAGAAGAGCAGAATCACTGCAGCTCACCCTAAGGAATTGATTCTGGGCAACAAAGACGAACCAGTCAGAACCAGATCTGCCTTCAGACCCTCTGAAGAGATCGTGCTCAGTCTGAAAGGATTGGTGTCCTTAATTGAACCCAAGTCCATAGATGAAGCTCTTCAGGACAAGGATTGGATTCTGGCCATGGAAGAAGAATTGAATCAATTCTCCAAGAACGATGTTTGGAGCTTAGTGAAGAAGCCTGAGAGTGTCCATGTTATTGGAACGAAATGGGTATTCAGAAACAAGCTGAATGAGAAAGGAGATGTAGTTAGAAACAAGGCAAGGCTAGTTGCTCAAGGCTACAGCCAGCAGGAAGGAATAGACTACACTGAAACATTTGCTCCAGTAGCAAGACTGGAGGCAATCAGACTGTTGATCTCCTTCTCAGTAAATCACAACATAGTTCTACATCAGATGGACGTGAAGAGTGCCTTCCTAAATGGTTATATCTCAAAGGAAGTATATGTTCATCAACCCCCAGGTTTTGAAGATGAGAAGAAACCAGACCATGTGTTCAAATTGAAGAAATCACTCTACGGTCTGAAGCAAGCTCCCAGAGCATGGTATGAGAGACTCAGCTCATTCCTTCTGGAGAATGAGTTTGTAAGGGGTAAAGTAGATACAACTCTTTTTTTTGCAAGACTTATAAAGATGATATCTTAATTGTGCAAATTTATGTTGATAATATTATATTTGGTTCTGCTAATCAATCTCTATGCAAAGAATTTTCTGAGATGATGCAGGCTGAATTTGAGATGAGTATGATGGGTGAATTAAAGTACTTTCTGGGAATACAAGTTGATCAAACACCAGAAGGAACATATATCCATCAGAGCAAGTACACTAAAGAACTTCTGAAGAAGTTCAATATGCTGGAATCTACAGTGGCCAAGACTCCAATGCATCCTACATGCATTCTGGAGAAAGAAGATAAAAGTGGTAAAGTATGTCAGAAGCTCTATCGTGGCATGATAGGTTCACTTCTATACTTAACTGCATCCAGGCCAGACATACTATTTAGTGTTCATTTATGTGCTCGTTTCCAATCAGATCCAAGGGAAACCCACTTAACTGCTGTTAAGAGGATCCTAAGGTATCTGAAAGGCACCACTAACCTTGGCTTGATGTATAAGAAAACATCAGAGTATAAGCTTTCAGGTTACTGTGATGCTGATTATGCTGGAGATAGAACAGAGAGAAAAAGTACTTCTGGAAATTGTCAATTTCTAGGAAGCAATCTAGTCTCATGGGCAAGCAAGAGGCAATCAACCATTGCACTATCAACTGCAGAGGCAGAGTATATCTCAGCAGCAATATGCAGCACTCAGATGCTCTGGATGAAACATCAGCTGGAGGATTATCAGATCCTTGAGAGCAATATCCCAATCTATTGTGATAACACTGCTGCAATCTCATTAAGTAAGAATCCTATCTTGCATTCAAGGGCAAAGCACATTGAGGTAAAGTATCACTTTATTAGAGATTATGTACAGAAGGGCGTACTTCTTCTGAAGTTTGTTGATACTGACCATCAATGGGCAGATATCTTTACAAAGCCCTTAGCAGAGGATAGATTTAATTTTATTCTGAAAAATCTAAACATGGACTTTTGTCCAGAGTGAAGATGGATCAGAACCTCTGACTATGATACTTCTTGATCAGAAGATGTCTAGTCCAGAAGGTAACTCAATCGGAGTGTGTGTACCCACTGGTACTGACTCTAAAGCTGAGACAACAACACGTGTGTCAGAATTTCTGATGCATAGTTCCTTGTGCCCGTGTGACAGTCTGTTATGATTGCGTGTAGATATGCTTCTCTCCTGTGTGTGATTTGTGTATTTTACTGTTACTATCTATCTTTAATTTTCAACCGTTGATCTTAAAGTGCTTTTTGAATCAACAACGGTTATTTGTCAAAACCCACTATACACACACGATCTCCATCACTTCCGGTTTTTACTCTCGCTCTCTCTGCTTTTCAAAAACCGCCTATTCTCGATTTCTCTCTCGATCTCTCTTCATCTTTCAACCTTCATCTTCTACCTCAAACCTTCAACCACTTCAAAAATGGTGAGACAAACAAGAAGATCTACTGCAGATGCACCTCAGTTCCCTCACATGGAAGTCGGTCTAGCAAGGGGTCAAAGGGGCCCTGAGAATCCGACATCAGATCAAGGTCAAGCTCAAGAGCAGATTCTTCCAATTGCAGAACGGGGCTGTGCCGTTCACTGCGTATTTGCTCCTGAGGAACTCCAAGTCCTGGCAGAATGGAGATTCAACCTCGACAACCTGGCTGCAAATGGGTATGATCTTCGTCCTGGAGTCCAAGCTCAAGGTTGGGGAAATTACTTCAACAGACTTCGAGGACCGGTGTATGAGAAATTGGTCAAGGAATTCTGGAAGCATGCTGACTGCGACGATACTCAGGTGGTATCGTACATTCTTGGAAGAAAGATCATCATCACGGAGAAGTCCTTCGTGAACTTGCTGGGAGCAGACACTGCTTATGGGTATCGTTTCCAACTCACGGAATCGAAGCTGAAACCCAGCACCAAGAATACAATCAACGAGGCCCTGTACACCACTTTCAAACCGGGCAAGACGAGTTACAAGGTGATGGACCTTCATCCCAAGCTCAGAATCTGGCACAAGATCCTGCTCCACTGCATAAACCAGAGACCAAAGGGCAGTTCTCCAGACTACATCAACTTCAACCAGAAGGTGATGTTGTTCTTCATCCAAGACCAGATGAAGATCTGCCTTCCCTACTTCCTGTTCTCCTACTTGAAGGAATGCATCCGGAAGTCTCGCACCACCGCCTCCATCAAGTCAGCAATCAAGTACATCCCCTTTGGGAGACTGCTCTCAGACTTTCTCATTGAGAGCAACCTGGTGCAAGATCTGGTCAATGCTGGATGTGTAGAGGATCTGAGCACCATTGTCAGTGATGTCTTCACTGCAAATTCTCTGAAGAAGATGGGTTTGGTCCAGAAGAAGATTGCTCCTGCTCGTGAAGACACATCTTCTGAAATCAGAAGCAGAAGGATGCCTCTGAATGACTACCCTCTGTGGACTCAGGCAGACAATCCTGACGCCATTAGGTGTTATGTTGATGACCTAAGGGCTCAAGGATTCGAAATCGATCTTGATGATTTCGTCAGCAGACTGCCGCCAGCACCAGAGTTTCCTTCTCCTCCCAAAAAGAAAGCTCAGAGGAAGATGATACTGGACGAATCTTCTGAGGAATCCGATGTCCCTCTGGTCAAGAAGACGAAGAGAAAGTCTGATGATGGTGATGATAGTGATGATGAGGATGGTCCTCCCAAGAAGAAGAAGAAGCAGGTCAGAATCGTGGTGAAGCCTACTCGGGTGGAACCAGCTGCTGAAGTGGTCAGAAGGACTGAACCTCCTGCCAGAGTGACTAGATCATCAGCACATTCAAGTAAGCCTGCACTTGCTTCTGATGATGATTTGAATTTATTTGATGCACTCCCTATTTCTGCTATGCTCAAACACTCCTCAAATCCCCTCACTCCTATTCCTGAATCCCAACCAGCTGCACAAACCACCTCTCCACCACATTCCCCCAGATCCTCATTCTTTCAACCTTCACCTACTGAAGCACCTCTCTGGAATTTGCTTCAGAACCAACCCTCTAGGTCAGAAGAACCAATGTAACACCCCGATTTCGGTGGCTTCACTTTAGTAACCAAAAGTAAACTTAATGCGGAAAAACGTGAATATTTTTTTTCGATAATAACTAAGACAAGACTGAATTAAATAAAACCCAACAATAACAAAAATCAGAACTAATATACAATATATAAACAGCCCCCGCTGTAGTAGCAACCTCGTCACGAGTAAACCTCCAGTGACGGTAATAGAAGAGTAGCGCCCGTAGGCAATATATACAAACCAAATGAAAAGGGTGAAGTGCCCGCAACACCATCCCTCAAAACTGAGAATCAGCTGACCCAATGGTCTGAGAATAAGACTTCCTAAGTCCAACCAACTCTCTGTGATCCCCGTAAGGAAACCACACAAAAAGCTATAGGCGGATCTACCCTGTCCCCTAAGTAACAAATGATGCAAGACTGTCATAGCTAAAACTCTATTCCTACACTAATCCTAACTCGAGGAGCTCATACCAACACTCAAAACTATGTGCTAGCATGATCGTCGTCTGAATCAGAATCCAGAACGACCAAGTCTATCAACCCTATCCGTCCTCCCCTCGCTCCTGCAACGCTCTCCGATGCTGGACTCACGGGCTTAGGTCCCGAACCCTGATCATCAATGATCGCAACGGAGGGTGCACTAGACCCTGCCGAAGGCACTCCCACTGGAATCTCCTCTGAGGGATCCTCCTCCTCTGAAGATGACGGTGGCGGCGGTGCTCCTCCAAGACCTGGTCCACAGTGAACGCCCGGTGGCAAGTTGAAGCTGATAGAGCATCGCCTCAACACTCCTGACCTCAAGAGTCCTCCACTATCCACGTGGTCCTCCATGATACGCCCCGAATACGTCGCTCGGTGGCTCGCGGGGTCAACCACCCATGACCCGGGGTCGTCCTGGTCGATCATCTCGTACCTAATCCCCCCCGAAGGGTGGACCATTGCGAACCAATCCGCAATGTTCATCTGACAAAAGGCGTTGTCCGCCAAAACACACACAGAAGACGCGAGGGTCAACTCTAAAGAACTATGTAGATAATAAACCCAATAGGTACAAATAATAGATAGCCACTTAGGCTTATAACTAGAGATATCATTCCTAGGGTTGCATGTTCCACAAAATCATAACGACAATAATAACAATTAGCATGTTCCAAGTAAGTTTATCAAATAGCAACCACACTCATCAACTAAGTCAGTATGCATGTTGCGTGATATGTATGCAGGTTAACCCAGTCAACCAATATGCAATCCGGAACGGATGGACATCATCGGATCAGCCCTTCACCAGCCACGGTGGTGCCATTTCGGCCTGTGATGCCTCGTACTCCAACAACAACGGTAGTCAGATCAGCCGTAACCCGTAGGTCTGCCATTTCGGTCTGCTACAAGAGACGTCTACAGACGCTCTATCACGGAAATCCGGGTCTTATGACCATTTTGGAATCCGACGAGGTCCAGAGTACGTCCTGTGTTAATACCCCATTAATGTTGCATGTATGCACGATGATTAGTCAAACAACGTCTCCGTCCTCACTCGACACGTCGCCACGTGTTCTAGGGAAGTTAAAGTCTCTAAAAGCTTACCCTAAGGTAAAGTCGATTCTGCGACAAAAGACACACTTCACAACACACATCGCTGCTCCAACAGCACAAGAGTATCACGTACTCGGGAACTAACGGTTCCCCGGACTTATCCCCAGGATAGCCCAACAACATCGCTGCTCCAACAGCACAACAACCAACGCTGCTCCAACAGCACAACAACAAACGCTGCTCCAACAGCACATCAACAAACGCTGCTCCAACAGCACATCAACAACAGACTCAACACTTGGATCCGACGACACTTCTCGTTTTCCAAAACCATGATTTTCATCCAAAGCCTCCTTTCGGGATTATTACCCTTACTTAAAGATTTAGAGGTTGTTTAATGTCTTATGAATTTTCTTTTCAAAATAATATCCTTTTTAGTCTTATCGCAATTCCTATAAGTTCTCGGGATCTTCGAATCCCCAAATGACTCCAGAGAATGTCTCGATCCATAAACCCTATACAAGGCCCGAACCTCGTTCGTCCTATCAAACTTTCTCAAAACTCTCAAAATAAAATCGGCATGACCTGCCCGCTATTCTCACCATTCAGAATCTCAGATTTTCAGTGTAAAGCATATTTAAATCATCACAATCAACAACAGGTCATATATCAATAAATCGCATCATAAACACTTAGCACTTAGCATATAAAGCATGCACCACACATCCTAGATTACCCACATAGCACATAGCATGTAAGTCAATCTTCAAAAACATTCAGTAGATGAATCATCTACATTGTCAGCCGAAGCCTCAGAAAACATTTTCAATCACACACAATCCCAGTGCATAAACAGTAAACAATGTCGAAACATCGACCCTAAGCATTAACTAGAGATTCAGTGAGAAGCCCTCACCTGAAGGTTCTCCAGTATGATCGTCAAGCGCTTCCTCGTACTCAAAGTGTTGTTCCTCAGGAAATTCCTCGAAAGTTCCTTTAAAACAAAGTCACAGAAATACTATCAGAATCTATTGGAAACTAAGCTATCGATACATACTAAGGTTACTCGAAGTAATCTATACTCTAAGGTACGATAATCTAGCGCGAAAGACAAGTTTTCGGAAAAGGAAAATTTCCTCCTCCCCCCTTATAGCTCTCGGCCACCATAGGTAATTGTAGGGTTCGATTTTTCTTCGATCAAACTTGGTTCCTATGCTTTCATAAGCCGTAACTAAGGGTATTCTGAACTCGGAAAAATTATCGGATCAAAAACTGTCGCAGGGGTATTTTGGTCATGATTTTTAACTTAGGATTTTCAAAACTGAAATCCCAAAAATAAAATTTTGCAGGGACGTCACCAACGACGTTTATGACAACTAATCCTACTAGCACTAAGCTAAGGCGATAGTTTTCAGCCCTAAGGTTGGAGCTTTACTCAAAAACTACATAAATGGGTATTTTAGGCTAGAATTGATTCCGACGGAATTCCGGCGACATAACGGAAAATCTAATCCGGCAGAAGTGAACTTGGGCATACATAGAAGAGGTTTAGAATCAGAAATGAAAGATTCAGGATAGTTTTGCAAAAACCCATAAACTATCCGCTCAGAAAACTCTACAGAAAAGCTATGGAAAAAGCGATCAGAGGTAAGGATTAGCGACTATACCTCGAAGCCTTGAAGTAGCAACTAACGGATCAACGATCAAGCAAACGATGAAGAAAAACTCTTCTTCCTTCTTCCTTGTTCTTGGCCGCGGTTTAGAGGAGAGAAAATGGAGGAAAATTGTGTTTTTTCTTCCTTTATTTGCTATATATAGAAGGTGGAAATTCGCGGGAAAATGAAAGTTTCGCGAATCCGATTTTTCCGGCGTCATTCTCCATGAATTGTTAGATATGTTTTGGCAAAAGAATTCCAAAACTATAAAGAGGTCTCCTTGTATTTTTGGCAACTAAAGCATAGTCAGTATAAAACTATTTTACCCGATAAGTTGCTTTTTGCATTGAATGTCGGAATGGAAAACTTCCTTCGGAAGAAAGATTGAAATCATCAAGAGAAATGGGTGTACGCGTGTGGAATATTCATTTGAAGCTCTGAATAGATAAAGTCCTCAAAGTCGGGAAATTCTAGGGTTTTGGAATACCAGGGATTCGGTTTCGGCAAACTTCCGATGATTGGAATCGGACGTTCGTAGATCCTAGAGTTTCGCCTCGAAACGATTGTGATAGATGGAAAAAGAGAAGTTCTAACATTTCTCTGAAGATTTTTGGAATTAACTGCCATCGTGCCTAAAAGTGAAAATTAGCTATATACTAGGGTTTCTGACCTAGGTTTAAGCGTAAAACGTTCGTGCTATAACTTTTATCGATCATAATGCAATCCTTGAACTTTTCCTGAACTTTCTCCTTCATAAATATATTTCATTTAATAAACTTTCGTTCAGGTTTCCCTTCACATTACATCAACCCTAATCGTGAATAAGAAGTTTATTCACTTAGCATGAACTTAAAAACTCGGGCCTTACAACCAACCTCTCTTATTACCATTCCGTACGACCCATTATCTTCTGAACCCATCATCCATGAACAACCAGAGCCCAACCAAACAGAACCACAACCCAGAACGTCTGATCACTCTGTTCCCAGAGCATCAACACGTCCTGTTGCCAGAACCACGGATACAGACTCTTCCACAGCCTATACACCTGTATCCTTCCCAACCCATGTTGCTGATTCTTCTTCCTCCAATAACTCTGAATCCATTAGAAAATTCATGGAGGTAAGAAAAGAAAAGGTGTCTACCCTAGAAGATTATTATCTTACTTGTCCAAGCCCTAGGAGATATCCTGGCCCTAGACCTGAACGTCTAGTTGACCCAGATGAACCTATCTTGGCCAATCCTTTACAAGAGGCAGACCCTTTGGCTCAACAAGCTCACCCTGCCCCAGACCAACAAGAGCCTATTCAACCAGAACCTGAACCCGAACAATCAGTGTCTAACCAATCCTCGGTTAGATCACCCCATCCTCTGGTTGAAACTTCAGACCCTCACCTTGGAACCTCTGAACCCAATGCTCAACCATTTAACATTGGTTCTCCACAAGGTGCCTCTGAAGCTCACAGCAGCAACCACCCAGCCTCTCCTGAACCCAACCTCTCCATAATTCCCAACACTCACCTCCGACCCACATCTCTCTCTGAGTGCATCAATACTTTCTATCATGAAGCTTCTATGATGCTACGCAATGTGCACGGTCAGACTGACCTCAGTGAGAATGCTGAACGTGTGGCTGATGAGTGGAACAATCTGGGCACTTGGCTAGTGGCTCAAGTTCCAATTATGATGCAGCTCCTGCATACAGAGGGAAGTCAGAGCATTGAGGCTGCAAAGCAAAGGTTTGCTCGAAGGGTGGCTCTTCATGAACAAGAACAGAGACAGAAGCTTCTCGAAGCTATTGAAGAAGCCAAGAGAAAGAAAGCTCAAGCAGAAGAAGCTGCACGTCTAGCAGCAGCTCAAGCTGAACAAGCCAGACTAGAGGCAGAGCGACTTGAAGCTGAGGCTGAAGCTCTTAGATGCCAAGCACTTGCACCAGTAGTATTTACTCCTGATGCTTCTGCTTCCATTCCAGATCCTCAAGCTGCTCAGAATGTTCCTTCCGGTTCTGCTCAGTCAAGCTCATCCAGACTCGACATCATGGAACAACGTCTTGACATTCATGAATCCATGCTGATTGAGATGAAGCACATGATGATGGAACTTCTGCGACGCACTGATAAACCTTAGTTTTTTTTAGGATCTCTTCGTTTTTCCTTTTCTTTAACTTTGTTTTATTTTTTCTTTTGTTAAACTCTGTTCCTTTTATTTACTTATTCTACTTTGTTCGTTTGTGATTATATATCTATATTCATGTCACATATGTTTGCAAAAATCCTTCTATTCATAATTTTTTTTCTGTTTACATCATACATTCTTTATGTTTACATTTTTTTTCCTGAGTCTAGAATGGAGGATCTCTCCTCATTCTTCTGCACTCCTGGCGCTGCTCTGACCTATCCTTCTCCAGACGATCCAGTGCATGCTGGATGTTGCTGAGCCTGTCCTTAAGCTCATCCCTCTCCAGACTCTCTTCTGCGGTATTGAGCTTCTCTTCCAAACTTTCTTTCTCTTCCAGCAGCTTGAGTTCAAGCCGGCTGAGTTCTTGTACCTCCTCCACGAAGGCAAGAAATTCCTTCAGGTCTCTCTCCAACTCTGGACGCAGGTCCTCTTCCAGCAGTGACCGTGTCAGCTCCGCGATGGTCGTTGCACCCTCTGGATGCCTGATGTTCAGGAACAAGTCCTCTTCAAAGGCCTTCTTCCTCAGCTCTTCTAATGCTACGATGTATGATGTCATTTTCTTTACTGAAAATCGTTCGAGGTGTGAAGCTTACCTTTCTCTCCAACGCTTTATATAGGCTTCACTCTCTCTCTGAAAGTTAATGCTCCTACGGTTTTTCGAGGTTAAGTTCTTGGTAACTGACCCTTCTCTTTACTCACTTGACCAGTGGTAAACGTTCTTCTCTTGCATTAGCTCTTCTATTTTTTTTTTCGCCTAACTCTGATTCTTGCATCGTTTTCTTTTTCATTTTAAACTTAGACCTTCTCTAAGGGGGAGTACCTTGTACTTCAAGCTAAGTTTTTCACACCCCAAGCTTTTTGCTTATGACAAAAAGGGGGAGTACACCCAGTTTTTGATGTGTAAGATGTGTTAGTGTGATTTATTTTTTCTTTTGGAGAATTTAAGAGTTCCACCTTCATGACCATAGATGTGTCACTGGGCAAATACAAGGAATACATTTCACTTCTTCTGAAGTGATTCTAAGTTGACTCTGATACCCTGTCCGTGACTCTGATTACTTATGCGCTCTGATTACTCGATTTTCATCTATGTCATAAGTTTTTCACTCTGAACTCTTATATCATTTAGCTCAGAATCTAGACTTTACTAACGTTTTCATCAAGTATTAGATTCAGGGGGAGCTAAGCTCAAAATCAAGCAGTGACTTGAATTCAGAATGAGCAAGATAAACTATTCACATCAGGATAAGTCTTATTCTATATCTCTAAACTCTGAGTGAATTCAGTTTAATGTTTAAGAATTGTTCATCAAAAATCTTAGTTTTGTCATCATCAAAAAGGGGGAGATTGTAAGATCAAGTTTTGATCTAGTAGTACAACTCTATGTTTTGATGATTACAAGTTAACCTTTTGATATGAACAATTGTGGTACTCTAACGTGTTTTTCTGAGTGTGCCATTTACAGGCTCTGACCTCAACTCAATCTCACACAAATCAGAAGCACTGTGTATAAAGAGTGACCCAAGTAACGCTTTCGCATTCACCATGTTCAGTATGAACAGTGGAAAAGCTTCAGAAGTTCTGAAGTTACACAAACTCTGATGAGGACTCAGTCACTAGAAGCTCTGAAGATCCAGAAGTTCTGATAACCAAGAAACACTGAAGGCTCAGATGTTCTGATGGTGTAGAAGACTGAAGATCCAGAAGCTGAATAGTGGAAACTCTGAAGTCCGGAAGCAAGAAACTCTGAAGGCCATGTTCTTCCCTCTGAGTTCAGAATCAGAAGATACAATGGTCAGAGGATCTGTGCTTTCCCTCTGACTCTGATCAACCGGCTTCACAAGTTCCAATATGAAGCATTCCCCTGATCAGAAGTCTCCTAGGTCTAAAGGTCAAGTCACTTTCAAAGTACAAAAGCAACAGTACTATCCTGACGACCTACCTAACAGTCTCAGACACAGCAGAAGCTGGAATTTCCAGAACTGCCCTCCAACGGTAGCATTTCCATGCAGCGTTCAAACCCTAATCCTTGGAGTATATAAAGAGGCTGAAGACTGAAAGAAACGGGTAGAAGCATTCACATACGCAAGACATATTCAAAATCTTCTAAGTTTTCTTTCATCTGAAATTCATTGAGTTTACTATTAGCTTTTTAGAAGCAAATCTCTTGTAAACAATTCTTTGATAAACAGTTTGTTTAGTTCCTTTAGGAGATCAAGGTTGATCGGATCCTAGAAAAGACTAAGAGAGTGAATCTTAGTGTGAGCTAAGTCAGTGTAATTGTTAGTCACTTGTAGGTTTCAAGTGCAGTTGTAACTCTTACCTGATTAGTGGATTGCCTTCATTCTAAGAAGGAATAAATCACCTTAACGGGTGGACTGGAGTAGCTTGAGTGATTTATCAAGTGAACCAGGATAAAATCCTTGTGTGCTTTTCTATCTCTTATCTTTAGCACTTAAGTTCTTGAAAGATTTGTCAAAATCTTTAAGGTGGAAGTTTTATACTGAAAACGTTATTCAAACCCCCCCTTTCTACCGTTTTTCATACCTTCAATATACAGTTGTTTGATCTTTGTTTGTTGTTTGCCTGTTCCGTAAATGGAATTATGCTGATTGATTTATTGTTGTCGTGATTATGAGGTTGTGTGTATAACATGTATGCATGGTGAAGCCACATAGGACAACATCATCCTTGTTGTTGTTGTTGTTGTTGTTGCTGTTGATTGGTTGATGTCAGAAAAAACAGCATAAGTCTTATTTCTGTAGTTAGTCAGCAGTAAACGACATGAAAGAATAATATTTAGAAATAGACTTAGGTTAATTATTTAATTAATCTTATGAGTCATAAAAATAAAAATAAAATTGAAATAAGAGGAATAAATTTTGTGGTTTTCGAAATTTATGACTAGGAGAGAGAAAAGTGGGTTAAAAGTCTAATTTGAAGTTGTTTAAGGGCTTTTTCATAAGAAATTGATTAAACCTTTTAAAAATTGAAAAGGTGATACAAAATTTAAATAAAATTAAGTTTAGGTCAGAGGTGACTCGAAAATAAAAATTATTTTACTAAAAAAATAAATTATTTTCTTAAATAATTCGTAATTGTTTTATTTAATGATATTAAGGAAATTTAAAGACTATATCATTAGCATATTTTAGAAAAATTTGAAATTTGGGTTATTAAAAATAGTAGATAATATCTTAAGATAACCAAAATTATTTTGGAGTGGAAAATTGATTAATTTCTGAATTTTTGATTTTTAGTGATTAATTCATCAATTAAACATTGTTTTGACTTAAAACTTAAGCAAAATAAGAGATGATGATTTGAAAATTTTTAGGAGACTTCTAGAAGATGAGGGGAACATGGGAGAATGAATGTGATCAACTTTTAGGTTTAAGGGAATTCATTTTCGGAATTTACCCTTTTATTTTAATTAATTTCTTCAAATTAAGGTTTAGTAGCTTGAAGGGCAAGCAAGCTAGGTTAACTTGGTTCTAGAACTTTGGAGGAGCTTCTAGAGAAGTGATATAACCTTAGAAAACTGAATGGAAGTCAGTTATATCTAGTGTTTATTTAATTAATTAATTAATTAATTAGGGAATATTCTAGATATAAGTTGTTGAGTTCTATCTAGAAATTCAAAGGAAATGGGGAAGAGAATGAAGCCATTCCTACTGAAACTGTTGTATCTCCTTCATCTTCCAAGAAGGGTGTATCCTCTGAGGAAACCCATTCTGATGTTCCCAATTAGGTTCTTGTTCAGAACATCCCTGATGGCGATGATTCTGATGAGGATAATGTTCCTTTGACTGCGGCATTTCCAAAAAGTGTTGCTGCAAGGATGAAAAGAAAAAGAAGCGCTTCTGCGTCTGAAACCCCTTCTTCTAATCCTCAAAAGAAGACCAAATCCACTCCTACCACTTACAAGTCAAGGCAAGTGGATGTAAAAGGTTAAGGTAAGGAAAAGGTTGTCAAGAGCAAGGGGGAGAAAAAGAAGAAAGCTCCTGTTGAAGCAAATGTCCCAGACATCATGCCTGCTGAGAAGATGAAGTTTGCTGGAAGGCGCATTCCCAAGAATGTCCCTGCTGCTCCTCTTGACAATGTCTCCTTCCATTTTGAAGAAAATGAGCTAAAATGGAAGTATGTTTATTAGAGGAGACTTGCTATTGAAAGGGAGGTTGGACCTGATGTGCTTGAGTGCAAGGAGGTTGTGGCACTCATTGAGAAGGTTGGGCTGATGAAGACTATTCTCCAAGTTGGGAGATATTATGAGAGCCTGGTGAAGGAGTTTGCGGTGAATTTATCTGTGGAAGTGGGACTTCCTGAAAGTGATGAGTACAAGAAGGTGTATGTGAGGGCAAAATGTGTGAAGTTTTCCATGAGGTAATCAACAAAGCACTTGGAAGAAGTGTTGTTGCTGTTGCTGGTGAAGAACCATCCTTGGATGTGGTTGCCAAGGAACTCACTACGGGTCAAGTTCAGAAATGGCCCAAGAAGAAGCTGTTGTCCACTGGGAATCTCAGTGTGAAATATGCAGTCCTTAATAGAATTGGTGATGTGAATTGGGTGCCTACCCAACATACCTCTACCCTCTCTTCCATCCTTGCTAGGTTAATTTACAAGATTGGTACTATGGCTCCTGCTGATTTTGGTACTTTTGTGTTTGAATAGACTTTGAAGCATGCAGAAACATGTGCGGTGAAGTTTCCTGTTTCTTTTCCTTCTCTTATCACAGAGATCATTCTGCAGCAAAATCCCAAGATTGTCAGGGATGATGAAGAGGCTATGCCCAAGGGTGCACCAATCACCCTGGATCATCGTTTGTTTTCTGGGCCACATGTCCCAGACATTGTTGTGCCATCCAGCAGAACATTTGCTTCTGCTTTAGTGAATAAATCTGGAAGAAGGGAAATCATTGATGAATTTTAGGTTGTTTCCAAGGCTCTTCAGGAGACCATCACTGCAAGCACTGCTAGGAAGCTCAAGGTGGATGAGCTGTTGTTTCAACTTCAAGATGAAGAGGCTCAACAGGGTGAGCCAAGTGCTACCAATGTTGCTGATGCAGATGCAAGCACTGATGAGGAGGAAGGATCTGATGAGAATGGTGCAGAAACTAGGGAGGAATCCAGTTCTGATGATTAGAATTTGTTGCATCTTACTGCTTTTTTTTGTTTGACTATATTTGGGCAACCTTTGCCAAATTTGTGCTAAAAAAAGGGAGTAGCTACTATATTTTCTTTTGTCTGTACTTAATCTGACGCCTACACTAAAGAATTCAAGACTAAGTTGTGTATTGTCTGTTTCTGTTGAAGACATGTTAGCTTGTGTTGTCTCACCAAGTTGTTGCTACTGTTAGTTAGCTTGTGTTGTTACCTGTTACTAGTTGCTTGCTAGTTATTCTACTAAGTTGTGTGCATCAAGAAGCTGTCATTGATGTGCTACTTGTTTGTGTGCTATGAGCTGCATCATTTGAGGGGGAGTTCCGCTGCTAAGGGGGAGGTTTGTGTATTTTCTCAGTTACTCAAGTTGTTCAAGTTGTTTTAGACAAAATTTGACAAGGGAGAGATTGTTGTTACTTTTGGTTGTCTTGCATTTTGTCAAAAACAACCTGATGTCGAAGTAGATGATGTGACATCTGCCTTTGTGTAGCGAAGGATATCAATCCTTGGCTTGGAGTGCTTATGTGTGCCCTGAAAATCCGGAGGAGACTTTCTTGTGGCTATTTATGGATTAAGTAGCTGTATCATGGTTATATATTCTGGGTTGGTTTAACTGTTGGAACAATATTTGATTGAATATTTGTTTCTATTGTGTTAATAAGGATTGATTTGTGCACGCAATCATTATTGTGGAAGATTGCGTTCTGATTTGTTGTTGTTGGACTTGTTGCTTCAGCCCATGGAAAACCCTAGTGCCGCTACTGCTGCTACTGAAGCTTATAAATAAGAAGACCTAAAACATGAAGACATCGAAGCTTTTGAGAGAAATACATCAAGTGTTTTGGTGTTGTTATTTGTGTTAGTTTTTGTGTTTGTTGTGAACAAACCTTGCTCATTGATTCTATAAGGCAAGGTTGTGTTCTGTGTTCTTGAGTGCTATAACTTTGATTGGTTACTCCCTCCGGTCCTATTTATATGCAACAAAAAAAAAATCACATAGTTTAAGAAATGTAGTAAAACTAGATAAAATGCATTAAATTTGTCTTGAATCAAAATAAACTTCCAAAATTACCCTTTGTTATTCGTGTTAGAAAGTGAGAAAGAGAGAGAATAGTTAATGAGATACATTCTACAAGTTAGAATTAATAAGGGCATCATTGGAAAAAAATAATTAATATAGTCAAACTTTCATTTGGTTCTTATAAAAAGGACCAAGATTTTTCTTCTCTTTCATGCTTATAAATAGGACCAGAGGGAGTATGTTCTTACCAATCACTATGGCAGTGATTGAGAGAAAGCGCCATTGGGTAGATATACTAAGGTCGATATACTAAGTAGAAATACACTTGGTAGATTAGGAAGAGAACTATGAGTTGTGGTGTTCATGAGTGTCTGTAGTTCCTACATCTTGAGATAGTGGATTTCCTTTCTTTGGGTGCAAACCTTCCAGACGTAGGTGAAGTTTCACCGAACTGGGTTACCAACCTTGGTATTATGCTTTGTTTATTTTATACTTGTTTTGTTTACTGTTAATCGATTGTCTAAGCAATTTCTTAAGCATCGCGTAGAACATCTGTCGTACGGGAACTAGAATTTCAAGATCGAGTGAGATTAAAGAACAAAGACATTCTTCTTCTTCTTCTTTAATGGGTTTCTTTGGGTGGTTTGTGTGTTTGATTCTTCTTCTTCTTCTTCTAGGTTAGGGTTTTTACTGGTGTGGGTTTTGGGTGGGTACGGTGGGGTTTGTAGTTGCTTGGTTCTGGGTGGGTGTGGTGGGGATTTCAGTTTCGGTTTATGGGTTGAGATTGGATTTCAGTGGGGGCTCTGTGGGTGGTGGTGGTGTTTGGTGGGGATGGGTGAGGTTGAAGATGAAATTAAGTGAATGTTTGCATCATACATCAACTCTGAAGCATATTTTTATGATCGTTTTCAACACAGCTTTCATTGTAGTTGAAGGCCACTTTCAACTAAATGCATACCTAGAAGAAACAGTACTGTTAAAAATTCCGCTTTATGTTGATTACTGGCTAGTGTCAATTAAAGTAGGCTTAATACATCAGAAGACCCCTGAAATTGTAAAGGGAATCAATTTCAGGGCCTGAAAAATTTTCGCATCAAATTGGGTTCCTATAAATTTTTTTTTAATCCAATTAAGGACAAAGGGTGCCAGACGGTGATGTGGCTTCAATTTTAGCCTACTCAGCTTTTCCACGTGGTATTTTAAATTTTTTTTAATTGAAAAAATCCAAAAATTTATTTTTTAATTCCAACTCATATATTAAAACCTAAATTAAAAAAACCCAGAAATTTTCTCTTCATCATTTGCAATTCCAAAAAATCATCTCCGTCCTCCACTATATTTTTCCATCTTCAACCCCTAAACTTAAAAAACCCAGAAATTTGCTCTTCTTCATCATTTGCAATTCTTAACCCAATTTTTTCTTTTGAGAAAATAGGTAAAAGCATAATCTCCTTGCAGTATCCAAAAACGTCTTTGCATTACAGAGATAACTAGAAAACTTGACCACTAAAATTGACAAGGGGTAACATAGAAGAATTGCTAAAAAACTACTCCCCTGGCCTCTGTTCTAATCCAACAAAACCAACAAAAAACATGGGTTGCAGTCAAATTAGTTTCCTAAACTATCAAAATATCCCTATCTACCTACCAAGTGAGTCCTTCTCTATAATCTTCCGTGTTCTGTTTCTTCATATGTTCTGTTACAGTTAACTCCAATTTCCTCTTGAGTTCAAGCTCTTGAGTTTTCTGTGAGGCCACCTCATGATTTTGAGCTCCTTGCACCTTTTCTTGAGGTGTGTAAGACCCGGATTTAATTATTATTATTATTATTTATATGGATAAATAATAGACTTGGAGTTTTAGTGAATAAAAGTGAAGTTTTTTGGTGAAGTTTATGTTATTTGCAAATCTGCCTGTGATCTTGTGTGAATTATTGAACGGTCTTACCGACCTATTTTAGAAAAACTTTCTTCATAAGAATTGTAGCTCTTTCAGTTAGTTAAATTCTCCCGCCGGTTTCGTGTCAATCTGATATCCGTAGCTCAAGATATTTGAATTTTAGCGAGCGAAGGTCTGGCTGTACAGACTATGCGATTTTGCTAAATCTTGGGGAGATTTGATTTTGATTTAAGGAAGGGGATGTTCCGGTCAAGAACATAGAATCAAGGCGTAGTGCCTAGAGTGTGAGTAGGATGTGATCGGAAGTCTTAGAGAGATGAGCTCTTAACTGCTTAGAGAGAGAAAATATAACTGAATTTCAATGTTGTTATTGCCAAATGAGCTAAGAGTCCCTTACAATTGGTACCTCCCCCCTATTTATAGGGGCTGAGTTAGGCCTTCGCGCCTTTAGTCAGTCCTAATGGGCCAGTTGGGCCTCGGGGTGCGAGGCCCAAAAGACCTGGGTCTGTCCCGTGCTTAAGTGTGAGCATCCTGGGCGAGGGACCCTGTGGTCTCGCCCAGTCCACAAGTCCACAAGACACCGAGCTCGAAGCATGAGAGATGAGTGTGTCTTTAAACAGAAAAATCCAAGGCGAAGACATAAAAAGCTAAACAATGCCAAAACTTAACAGAATGAAAAAGCAATTGCCAACATGGCCAAGAGAATAAAGTCAAAAATCTACGTATTTCAAACTTTTCGCTGCACCATCCTTTCCTCAAGCAAATTGAGTCCACAAGCAGTCTCACGACGATGGCATCCGACCCGCTCGCCTCGCCAGCCCTGCGCACGTGCCTTAAATCATGATACCTTGACAAGTGTCATGCGTTCGCCACGCGTTGCGCACAGAGGTGACGCTTAAGTCAGCAAATCTGCTGAATCTCAACGTCCACGGTTACAACTTTTCTTTTAATGCATCCTTCCCACTCCCCAAAATCTCGCAACCACTCTTACGTCTTTTCCTGATGACATGGGGCACGATCCCCCTTTTCAAGCTCCTACCCTTGACACGTTACCTCATAGAACCGTTCCTTCATAAATCTTAACCCTCTCAAAAAGCTCGAACGTTTAGCCTTCTACCTTTGCTCCCTTCCAATTGCCACTTGTGACCTTCACACTTCACCATTTTCTTGCAAAGATGCCGAAACGCCAGACCAAGAACTCCAACCATGACGTTACCGTCATTACTCCCCTTTGGTATGTTCCTCCTTCGGGGGGAGTTCCTCTTGAAGAAAAAGACATTGCTTATTTCCGGATAAAAACCTGGGAATCCCTGAAGGCCCCTATCCAGGTAGCTCTTCCCGGCGGGACAATGCCCAATCAGCGGTCTAGCATAGAGCAGGAATCGTCCATTTGGGAGATTTCCTCGAAATCTAGTGGATTCTGCCACGAGAAACCCCTTGACTATCTTATGCGCTTTAGCGTTTGTTCACCCACTGAACGCCCTTGGCTTCACCCCTCGGATCGCTTCGTGGGTGCCCCTCACTTCTTTTACACCTATGAGTATATGTTCACAAGCTTGAGAATCAAATTTCCCTTTTCCCCCTTCATTTGCTCAGTTCTCCGGAGCATCAACGTCGCCCCTAGCCAACTTCATCCCAACAGCTGGGCCTTCTTGCGTTGCTTCGAAATTCTTTGTGACGCAATTCAGCAAGAGCCTGAACCTTCCCAATTCTTCTACTTCTACCACGTGCCTGTGCAGCCCCCTTCCCCGCGCAATTGGGTTGCTCTTGAAGCCAGGACCGGCCGGCAGCGTTTCAACCCCTTTTGGCCCAACATTACTGTCGACATGGCTCGAAGGTTCTTCAAAGTTGTGGTTTCCCATGAATATCCTGAGGTTTTTACCCATAGAGACGGGGTTGCCTGATTCCCGCTCTACTGGACCCGAGAAGTACAACAGGTGATCGACCCGCCCGATGACTCCTTGACTTCTGCTGATAAAGCAGTTATCAGCTTCTTAGCCAAACTTCCGGTTTCGGATTGTGCCCACGTGATTGGTGTACTTTTCTTCCCTTCTTTTACTTTACGCTTTATTTTCTTCTTCTTTTTTTTTTTTTAAACTATCTCACCCCCGTTCTTCTTATCCCAGGTGAAATGCACAAAGTCTATTGGGAGATCTTAGGTTTGTTCAAGAACCAGAAAATTTTTTCCTTTCCTCCCTGAGTAAATCTAAACTGTGACAAGGCATCCATGCCGAAAATCCAGGCGGGCGAGAAGCGACCCCTTGGCGAGGAATCTCATCGCCCTTCTTCCCCCAAAAAGCTACGGCCTTCCAACAGCTTAACCCGCCCTGGCGAATCTTCGCGGGTGATATCGGTTCCTCCTCCAAATTCTCAAAGTAAACCCGTGGATAGGGCCTGCTCCCAACCAACAGTTGTCCCGCCGTCCCTTAGTCAAAGCGCGGCATCGGCCGGCGAAACTCCTCAGCCGCCGCCGAATGTTCCCTCTTCGAGCTCTGAGAGTCGTTGGCTGCCATACTCCATATCCCTTACGTCTGCCTAGGTGGCTAAGATGAATGAGAGAGTTCAAGAGCATGGATTAGGCAGAGTGTCCGAAGGCGCGTTGGCGACGGTTCTCCATGCTTTTCACTGCTATAGTCACTCCGCCCGAGACGCTGACGCCTTGCGATCCGAGGTATCTCGCCTCCACACCCTCAACGCCCATCTTGCCATGGAACATGAGGCATTCACTGCTCAGCTGCTCGCCAAGGAGACTTCCTTTTCCAAAGAGCTAAACGAGCAGTCCTCCCGTGCTGAAGTCATCTTGGAGTTCCGTGATAGGAAGATTTCTGAATTGGAGAAGAAACTTTCCGAACTGCAGCAAGAGGCGCGGCTAGAATCAAACGCGAGGGCAGATCTATTAACTTCGATGGATGCTGACCTTGAGAATCTCCGCTCTGAACTGGCGAGGAAAGACAGTGAATTGGCGAGGAAAGATGATGAGCTGGCGAAGAAAGACGAGGAACTGGCAAAGAAAGACGAGGCCTTGTCCTTGGCGAAGTCCCTGGCCCCTTTCGACGCAGAAGCTTTAGAGGCGAAAATCAAGTCCGAGGCTGTTACCGCTGCCTTTTTCGAACGCGGCCGGGGTTTTTTCCTTGCCAAGGCTCAAATCGAACATCTCCATCCTCGAATTGATTTCAGCCAGATGGGGGCGTTCAAAAAGGTTACTCCTGAAGGGCTAATTGGGGACACCCAACCCTCCAGGTTTTTCTGCAGAGCACTTCCTATCAAATGAAGATGTAGAACGTCCATGAAAATATGAATGACTTTTGATGCATTAATGACCCATCTTCTTACTTTTTAATGAGAATCTTTCGCGCTCTTCTCTATTTCCTGCTTCAGTTTCCTTTTTTCCCTTTTTTTTTTGGAAACAACCAATCTCGGTTGTTCCCCCACTCCTTAAATCAAACACGCTCCTCGAATCCCAACAGTTATCGCTGACCACCGTCCTTGGACATTTAAACTTTTCAACATAAATTGCACCTCCTTCCAAGGAAAACTTCCTCGTAAAACTGCTCCACTATTAACTCTCCAGAGATAAAACTGAAGCTATAAATGGAGCCTAATTGCCGAGTGAAACTCATATTCCCTTATCTTCCTGAAACATCAAACTCCATAGGAAATGGCATCTTACATCGCTTGTTTGGAAGAGCTCAGGAATAAGTCCTGAAATGGACGCTATCCTCCGGGATTTTCTCTGCTTCGTGGAGGAAATTCAAGAGCTCTGCCAGCGGGAGCTGGATCTGTTGGAGGAAAAAGAAGCGATGATAACAGCTCTGGGGACGGTAGATGAAGGTCCTGGGAAGGAGGAGTTGAGCCGGAAACTCTGTAACCTGGATTACAGGCAATACCGGTTGGAGCTCAAGAGAACAGAGCAGCGCAAAGAATGTAGGGAAATGAAGAGGAACCCTCCTTTCTAAATGTATTACGTCGAATATTTGAATAAAAGTTTTGTTTTCCTGAATTGTTTTGTCGAGCACTAATAAGATCATGCGAGCAAACAAATAATTGAGTTAGGAAACCAAAATGACATAAACAAATAAATGAAGGAATGAATGTTTAAATGAGCGAAAGGTAACTGTGTGGGCGAGGCGAGCGGCCCGCGACTTATCTCTGCCTTTCGGTTTTCGCCGTTTAGCACGTGTTATCAGTGCCCAATTGTGAGCTTTCCGTGAGTAGTTGTTTGAGAGTGTGCTGCGTATAACTAGGACTTTCGCTCGGTATTTGACCGAGGCTTTTGTTCACACACATATTTCCCGTAAGATCAGGTGTGGCCCCCCTGCTATATTAGGTGAGGACATACAATTGCTCGGGGCCCAATGGCCATATGAGTTTACTCGAGACTTTTAGCCTAGTTAAAAATGCTTCCCGTGTTTCAGAAAGACTCGACTCGCCCATATTTCGGGGAGGTTCTTTGGATAAGGAGCTTATTCGCGCACGCCGCCAACAAGTGGCGACGGGAAGCTCATCCGCACACGTCGCCTGCATGGGCTACGGTTAGCGCCGGACTCCCCGGAGCGATCCCCAGATATCAAGGTCGTGTTGGGATTGCCACCTTCAGGGAATTTTTCCCACCAGGCTGCCGTCTCGGTTTGATAGCTAGGAGTATTGCTTAGAAAATTTCTTTTGTATTTGATTTGTTTGAATTTTTACACCGAGGGATGCCGCGTTAAAAAACTCTCGTGGCGGAGAAAAAGAGTGCATCTTTATTTTTAGTCCTAGCTTTTTGCTTGCTTTCACATCTTGCTTCCCTCTCAACAACTGTTTACTTAATCAGAGTATCACCCCCAGCACTTTGTAGTAGCCGCCCCTATCAACAACCCTGCAGTAGAAAGGGATTTGAGCCTGCTCGCCTTTTGGTTCAGTACAACGGGCTAACTTCGCTGGCCTCTTACCCTCATCCGTCAAGTGTTCGCATTTCCTCTTGTCTTGACGATTCGTCCTCTGTCTTTCCTTTCCCTAAGCGTTCCGCAAGAGCTGATGAAATGTGAACTGCCCCCTGGAAATGGCCCCACTTTGTTCCCAATTAAAGAGGTTGGCATTTTCCCCTACCAACTCGTTTAAGCGTCACTCTTGTTCCATGGTGAGTTTGGAATAAACCGAATAAAATTTCTTTTCACGATTAATTTGATGTAACATGAAGGGAAAACCTGAACAAGGGTTAAATGGATGGAATGAATTTGTGAAGGAGAAAGTTCAAGAAAAGCTAAGGATTGTATCAAAGTCGATAAAAGTTATAGCACGACTAATATTCGCATTAAACCTAGGACAAGAACCTTAGGAAAGAAAACTAAGTTCCACCCTTGGAACACTATAGGAATAAATTCCAAAAATCTTCTAGAGGAATATAAGACTTTCTCTTATTCCTTTACAAAACGAGCGTTTCGATACGAAACCCTGGAATGTACGAACGTCAGATTCCAATACTCGGAAGATTGCCGAAACCGAATCCCTGATAGTTCAGAAACCCTAAAATCAACGGACGATGAAGACTTTTTCTATTCGGAGCTTCAAACGAAGATTCCACACGCGTACACCTATTTCTCTCGATATTTCTAATCTTTCTTCAAAACAAAGTTTTCTCATCCGACATCAACTGCAAAAAGTAGTTTTCGGGTAAAACCGATTTACACCGACTTTTGATCATTTGATTAAATTCCAAGAAACCTGTTTTGAGTTCTGGAATTCTGTCTCCAGAACCTATCTTAGAATTCTCCGAGGATTACGCAGGAGAAATCGGAATCGCGAAATTTTCATTTTTCCAAATTTCCCGAAACCTATAAATAGCGGGAAAATGAAAAAAATTCAAAAAAACCCCACCCCATTTCTTCCCAAACCCGCGAGCTTCCATTGGAGAGGAGGAGGATTTTGATTTTCGCCGTTTCTTGCCCGTTTGCTGCACAGATCGTTGCAAATCGAAGACCTTGAGGTAGGATTACCATATCTCTCTTCTGATCGTCGTTTCTGTCGCTTTTCTCTATGTCTTTCTGTGCTCAAAGTTTTGAGCTTTTTGTAAAACTGTCCAAATAAGCTGATTTCAGTGTCTAAGCTTATTCCCTGCATGCTCCTGAGCGTGTTTAGCGGATTACATTTTGTTGAATGTCGCCGAAATGCTGCCGGAATCCATTTCTGTCGGAAAAACCCATTTCTGGGCAAAGTTCCGTTCTTTACGTTAAAAATTCACGACTTAGCTTCGTGCTAGTAGGATTAGTCGTCATAAACGTCGTTGTTGACGTCCCCATCCAATTTGTTTTTCGAAAATCCAGTTTTGAGATTCTGAGCTGAAAATAATGACCAAAATACCCCTGCGACAGTTTTTGATCCGAATTTTTTTCTGAGCTTAGAACCGTCTTAGTTACGACTAATGATAACCTAGGAACCAAGTTTGATCGAAGAAAAATCGACCCCCCTATTTATGAAAAGTGGCCGAGAGCTCCATCAAGGGGGGAGGGAATTTCGTTTTTTTGAAAACTTGTCCTAACGCGTTAGTTTGTCGTACTTTGGAGTTAGTAATGTTACGTGTAACCCTAGTACGTATTGTTTGTTGAGTTTCTGACTCATTGTGCTTGATTTTTGTGATTTGTCCTAAGGTTCGTTTGAAGAACTTTGTGAAGTTCAAGAGGAGGATTGTGAAGGAAACCTTGAGAAACACCCTGGAGAACCTACAGGTGAGGGCTTCTCACTGAATACTAGATAATGAACTAGGTGTCGACGATTTCGACTTGATTTACTGTTTATGCACTTGTTTGTGTTTGACTGGGAAAATGTTTTCTGAGGCTACGACTGACAATTGATAATCTTTTATTGCTTGATTGTTGTTGAGGATGATTCACATGCTAAATGCTACCTGGTTAATCTAGGATGTGTGATATCTGCCCTATATGCTAATTGCTACATGGTTATTCCTCAATGTATTGATATATGTGCCATGACCGTTGAATTGTATTGTGTTGAATATGCAAGTACACATATATCTGTTACTCGGCAGAGTGAGGATAACAGGCTGTTACGCCAACTTTTATTGAGAGATTTGAGGAAGTTTGATGGGACGGACCGAGGTTCGGACCCTTGATATTGTTTGATGGATCGAGACCTTCTCTGGGAATCATTTGGGATCACGGGATCTTTTGAAACTTATAAGACACGAGATAAAACTAAATGGAAATTATTTTACAAGGAAAATTCATAAGACATTAAACAACCTCAAAACCTTTAATTAATGATTACAAATCCAAGTAAGAGCTTAAGATGTGAATATTAGTTTTTGGAAAATGAGAAGTGTCACCGAGTCCAAGTTTGGGGAAACGAATGAGTTTCCGAGTATGTTAATACTCTTTCGCTCGATGAGCTGATTTGTTGTTTGGGCTATCTAAGGGATAAGCCGAGAAATTGATAAGTTTTCGGGTATGTTTATACTCTTTCGCTCGATGAGCTGATTTGTTATTTGACTATCTAAAAGATAAGTCCGGGAACTATGAGTTTCCAAGTACATTGGTACTTTTCGCTCGCTGAGCAGATTTTGACCATCGGATGGAGATGAGTCGGATGATTCGCGAAATCATCATGAGTTACTTTTTATAATTAATTGTCTTTTGTCGCAGAATCGACATTTACCTTAGGGTACTTTTTTTTTAGAGACAATTAGTTAGCTAGAACACGTGACGACGTGACGAGTGAGGTCGGAGACGTTGTTTGGCTAACCACTTGCATTCATGCACTCATTGAGGTTAATACACGGTGGGATTACCGGACCTCGTTGGATTCCAAAAATGGTCATAAGACCCGGATTTCCATGTAAGAACACTACGGTGATTCTTGGTAGCAGACGAAAATGGCAGGCCTGAGGATTTACTGTTGATCTGACTACGCTTTGTTTGGTATAAGAGACACGCGAGCGGAAATGGTCCCACCGTGGCTGGTGTTAGGGCTGACTCGTTGGTGCCCATCCCTCCGGAATGCATCTTGTTCCTTTGCATATGCATTTCATGCACCATTCATGCTGATTCAGTTGCTGGATGTGTTTGATACTTGTTATTACCGTTTGAGACATGTTAATTGCCTGCAAGTGTTATTTATTTTATTTGGCAGGATATACAATTTAAAATGTTGTTATCATAACTAAGCCTATGTGGTTACTACTTAAGTTTTGCCTATTGATTGTACTATTATGTAATTCTTTGAGTTGACCCTTGCGCGTGCTACCTGTGTATGGGGGGCTATGTATGCCCTTTTTGTCAGATGTCCATGGCCGATTGGTTCGAGATGGTCGTCCCTTCGGGGGGGACCAGGTTTGAGTTACTGGATACCGACACCCCGGGTGCGTGGGTGGTCGACCCCGCCACTCACCGAGCCATCTACACGGGGCGAATAATGGAGGACCACGTGGACCGAATGGGGAACCTGACGCAAGGAGTCTTGAGACGCCACACGGTTAGCTTTAACCTGCCACCAGGCGTGCACTATGGCCCTGGAGTTGAGGTACCGCCACCATCACCTGAGGACGAGGAGGACCCTTCAGAGGAGTTGCCTGTAGGAGGGGCTTCATCTGAGTCTAGCTTGTAAGACCTGGATTTTCAGAACAAGTTAATTTCCGACTCACGCGTAGAATCAGTGTAAGCGTGACAGGAGTTTGCTATTTGAGAAGGATGAATGAAGAAGAAAGTTCAGGAATTTCTTGAGGAATGTTGCGTAGTGGCTTCCGGAGTTAGTAAGAGTCATCTGCACACCTGCCTTATGGCGAGCGTGTCCAGAATAGGCTTTTTCGCTTCTAGAGCAACGTTTTAGGGAGATTTTGAATCCTTGGAAAATTTAAAGGTTCTCTTTATTTTTCCTTCGACCAGCGTTTCATTTCGGAACTCTCGACTGTACGCACGATAGTATTCACTTTTCGGATGTCCGCCGACGCTAATTTCTTTGCTTGGAAACCCTAGATTCGAGCGATGGATGAAGACTTTTTCTATTCGGGACTTCTAACGAAGATTCCGTTCGCGTTACCAGATTTTTTTCGACATTTCCAACCTTTCTTCAGAAGGAAGTTTTGTCGTCCGACGATCACAGCAAAAAGTAGTTTTTCGGGCCAGATTTAACTTACACCGCTTTTGAGATTTTACATATTGTTTTTCCCATATGTCAGAGATTTGTTTTGAGTTCTGGAATTCTGTCGCCATAATTTCTCTTAGAATTCTCCGGTGAACGTGCTGCAAAAATCGAAATCGCGAAATTTTCATTTTCCCGCGATTTCACCTGCCTATAAATAGCCAAAAGTTCAAAATATCTTCTCATTTCTTTCTCTTGAGGCCGTGGATGGAGGCGAGGAGAGGGAGAGGAGATTTTCGCGAAAACTCGACCGATCTTCGTGCAGTTCGTCCCTACTTCGAGGTACTGAGGTAACTAGCTTGATTCTTACCTCTGATTACTGTTTCTTCTGCGTTTCTGAAGTCGTTTCTGTGCTCACAGTTTTGAGCTTTTTGTAAAACTGTTCGTTTTCTCTGATTTCTTGCTTGGGTTATCTTCCCTACGTTCCCAAGAGTCTAAAACCTCTGTCAGTAATCGCCGATTGTGATCGAGTTGTCCAAGATCTGAAAAACTGATTCAAAACCCTTTTTGCTCACATTTCGAAACTTTATTGTCGAAAATTCGTAATCTGACTTCGTGCCTTTAGGATTAGTCGTTACATATGTCGTGAGGATCATTGCTGTCAAATTTGTTTTCCGATCTGATAACTTTGAGGTTTTGAGCTTTTATTTTGGACCAAAATGCCCCTGGATAGCCGTATTTCGACCCGATTGTCCGAAAATTGTTCCGACAGTTTCTTTGCCTTAGTTTTACCCTAAAACTACCTTGTAAACAGATTTGATCGAAGAAAAAGAGCCTGAGCTCTTTTCTCCTTATGGCCGTGGGCTATTCCTTTAGGGGGGAAGTTTTTTCGTTTTCGAAAACTTGTCTTTTCGTACCCGATTGTCGTATTCTGAAGCTTTAATGCTTTGTCTAACGCTTATGTGTTGTTTTGTGATCGAGCTAATCGATTTTGTTTGGATTCTGCTTTGTTTTCTCCGAGGTTCAGTTGAAGGAACTTTAGGAACTTCAAAGCAATTGAGTTAAGGAGCCTTTGCTTGTGATTTCGAAGCTGGATCAGCTCGAGGTTAGGGCAACTTACATATTTAGCTATGATTGCATGATAGGCGTCGATAAATTCGACTTATGTTTTATCTGATGTTGTTTATAATGATGATTTATTGTTATGATTGTTTTCTTAACTTATGATATTGATGATGTGTTGAATTGTGCGTTTTGACGCGATTTCGGAGTGGAGATTCATTGATCTGGTGATCTTTGATATTTCGGGTTGGATGAACAACCCTAGGCAAGTTCAAACGAGGGGTTTGAGACTTAGCCATTTATTGGGATTCGTTTTAAAGACTTAGACTTTCCCCGGGAAACTTCTTTTGGGTGGTTTGTATTTGGAAAACTTAGATTGATTAGAATTTCGAAAACTAGAGACTTTGGGAGACTTAGATTTGAGAAATAAACTCATAACCTGACTAATCCAACTCGAAACGTTTTTACTAAACGAATAATTATAGGGAACCTAAAGGAGAAAATAATTTCGAAAGACGGGGAAAAGTCGACTTTTGTTGTGGGTTTTGGAGAGATTGGGGGAAGCCACTGAGGTGAGCTAAAGTGACGATTGAAAGTCACCGAGTACCTTAGTACTCTTGTTATTCGAGTGGTGTTGTATTGACCGACGCCAACTCTGGGTTTTGGGTGTTGGAGCCGTGGTGTATTGACCGACACTTAGTGCTCTTGTTGTTTGGGCTGTGTTGTATTGACCGACACTAGACCCTTGTGTATTCTTGTTGAGGGAGTTGTGTTGTATTGACCGACACTAACTCCGAGTTGTGTTGTATTGACAGACACTAACTCATTGGGTTGTTTGAGTTTGGGTTTGAGCTAAACACTTACGTGGTAAGGACGATTCGTTGTTTGGCTAACCATATTGCATCAATCGGGTGAATAACGGGAATGGTTCACCTGTGCATCTCATGGTGAATAACGGGAATGGTTCACCTTGCATTAATGATGAATAACGGGAATGGTTCATCATATGGTGAATAACGGGAATGGTTCACCAAGGATGAATAACGGGAATGGTTCATCCAGGATGAATAACGGGAATGGTTCATCCATAGTGAAGAACGGGAAGGCTTCACTTGTGGCGAACGGGAACGCGTCACAAATCCGGATCATGATTGCATATCACGCATACATTCATTCTGACTTGAACTGTGTGCTGTTTGATTATTGATGCATTGTTAGAGCCATAACATGCTAGGATTGTTTATATATATATATATATATATATATATATATATATATATATATATATATATATATCAACATATATATCGATACCCCATATCACATGTTGAGTGTATATCTACTTATTTCTGTGAGTTGACCCTAGCGCCTTGGCTTTGGTTGCATGTTTGTGTTTGGGCGGTCGGCCTGCTGCCAGATGTCGATGGCCGACTGGTTTCGATGGTCTCTCCCTCGGAGGGGATCAGGTTTAAGATGGAGGACCGGACTGACGAGCGTGGACGTCTGACGATAGGAGTTCTACGACGCATGGAGCTGAGCTTCAACTTGCCAACCTCAGTTCGCTGTGTTCTTGGTTCTGGGAGGATAGGTTTAGGCAGGCGTCATGTTGTGTGTAGAGCTCTGATTCGTTTTGCTTTTGGGACAGGGTAGGTTCCCGACACATGACTTTTTGTGTGGTTCTCTTACTGAGGAATCACAGTGAGTCAGTCGGACCATAGGGGTCTTTGCTTAGGCCATTTTGAGGCCGTCTTTCTCTTGGATAGTGGTATATTTGATGCTTTTGCGTACAGTTCTGGTTTGTATATATTCGCCTACGGGCATGCTACCTTGGAGTCACTGCGTGTGCGCGTGACGGGAGAGTGCAGCTGAGGCTGTACATTTGTATATGTTTGTTTATCGGTTAGTTAGTCGTTGGGTTATGTATTTACTTTCTATTGCTTTGTTTAAAAGGAATCAATCGAAAAAAAATTACCTGTTTTCCGCGTAAAGTTTATTTTTGGTTACTAAAGTGGCACCCGGAAATCGGGGTGTTACATAGCTCACCCACAGTCGCGGCTGCTGCTGCCTTGGGATCGGGTACAGTGCCCGTAGTCCCCACTGTGAGGACCGATGCAGTCATCGACCTGATCGTCGTGGATCCGAACTCAGACGAAGATCACGGTGGTGCGTAGTTGGGGGTGGTGTATAGTACTCCTTTTGTAGGGATTAGGGTAGGAGTAGCGTCGAGGCTCTGATCTTCAGTTGTTCTCATTTTGGGGCAGGGTAGGTCCCCGACCTTTAGCTTTTTGTGTGGTTCTCTTTACGGGAGTCACAGGGAGTTGGTCGGATCTAGGAGGTCTTCGGGCTGTTTTGGGCTGACCTACTTTCTTTTGGAGGACTGTATTCCGAATACTGACCTTAGATTTTGTGTTGTACATATTTGCCGTCAGGCACTACATTCCCGTCACTGGAGGTTACTCGTGACGTGGCTGCGGTTTTACTGTGAGGTGTGCGTATATATATATTGTACATTAGTCTTGTTTATATTCTGTCGATGTTTCATTGATTCGGCAAGTCTTCATTTATTTAAAACAACTATCGATCGAAAAAAAATATTCACGTTTTTCTGCTTTTATTCACTTTTGGGTTACTAAAGTGACGCCACAGAAATCGGGGTGTTACACTAGGCTCGATCGCCAATAGGCCTCTGGTGGTTGCACTTATGTCCCGTTTTTCGCCGCGCCACTCACTATCCGTTTGGGCAACGGGCCTGCTCTTTTCCGCTTCCCAGGGTCCCTCGCCCTGACTCCTTCTTGACTTCGCCCCATTTCCTCTTTCGCCAGCTTGCCCTTCTTGTCCATCCAAGTCACTCTGGCTCCGCTTTGCCTGGTGTTCCTGCTTGCCTGCAATTATCCCGATCTCATGACACCTGTGTCCATCGCCAGCCCCTGTCCTACCGTACAAGTTACGACAATGATCATGGCATTTCCTCGCCCTCCTTTGGTCTATCTCTATTTTCCCTATCCTTCCGCAGATTAGCGGGTACTTCACCGCGAGGTGGGCCATAGATATTACTGCTTGGAGGCGATTCAAAGTGCCTCGCCCTATGATGACGTTATAAGTTGCTACAACCTGTAGGACCAGGTATATTATCCTCAAAAGCTCGGCGTCTTCGCCTATCCCAAAGATTGTGTGCAACTCCACATAGCCGCGTACCCGAACTTGCTTTCCCGAAAAGCCAACCAAGTGTCTTGTGTATGGCTTCAAATCTTTGTCTGTTAACCCTAACTGTTCAAACACGTCCCCGTAGATTATATTCGCCGAGCTGCCTTGATCCAAGAGCACCCTCTGCATATTGAAACCGTTAATTCTTACCATTACTACCAGCGGATCATCTTCATGAGGCTTGATTCCCTCAAAATCTGCGCTTGACATCACTATATCTGGGTGTGGGCATCCTAATTGAGCTGGGTACACCTGTATCGACGTTGTCTCCCCTTCTTGCCTTCGTCCCGCTATTGACATGCTGTCGCCATCCTCGCATCTCACGGCAATTGCGTTGGCCGTTTCCATCATTCCTTCGTCCTTCCCGCTGTCAGACTCCTCAGTCTTTTTCCTCATCGTCACCTGCGGTTGTCTCGCCCTGATTAGCTGCCTGATTTGACCCTTAAGCCTTAAACAGTCGATTGTGTCGTGGCCTTCTAAGTTGTGGTATTCACACCACTTGGGTTGATCATCCTCTCTGCACTCTGGGTCCATTTTGCGATCATCTTCTTTGTTTAAGCCGTCAATTTCTGCTTTCAAGAGTAGTTCCGCCAACTCCTTATCTGAGCGCCCTCTTGGCCTCGCTCGCCGACCCACTCTAGCAGTTCGCAGAGAACTCCAGTGTCCGACGCTTTTCCTTCCCGCGCTGGATTGTCTTCCCTCGCCTTTCCTAGCAAGCCAGTCAGCTTTTCTAACCTTCTTCTCGTAGCTCGCTTCCTCATCCTTTATCCGTTTTCTTGCCAGCGTTACTCTCGTCGCCCTCCCCTGCTTCCTCTTGTGTGCTTCAGTCTCTTCTTCCAAAATGTATCCTTGTGCTTGAGCTCGGACTTTCGCCATTGAGCACGCCTGCTCCCTACGCAATTCGCAACTAAACTTTCCCCGAGATAAACCGCTTTTGAGAGCGCCCACGCATATGCGTGGCTCTAGTTCCTCAAACCTCGCGAATGCGGCACTGTAACGCTTAATATACTGTTTCAAGGTTTCACGCTCCCACTGCCGAATATCAAACAAGTTATCAACCGTTCTTGCGGAGAAATGGTTAAGGATTTTGATGAGAAGTCACGAAACTTGGCTAGGGATCCTTGAGGCAGGGTCATAAACCAGTTCCTAGCCACTCCTCAGAATGTCGATGGGAATACTCTACATTTTACTGCGTCGGAAACCGCGCGCATCGCCATCTCTGCATTGAAATGAAGCAAATGACCTTTTGGATCGGTGCTTCCATCGTACGTTCCCAACGCGAGGTGCGTCATACCGTCCGGCACATTCACCTCTCGTACGGCCGCCGAGAAAGGTTTGATCTCAGCAGCGACCTCAACTGCTACTTCCTCTTGATACCACTGGCGAAGGTGATAGTACCTCAATTGTTCCTGAAGACACTTATTTTGCCACGGTAAATCCCTGCTTAAGTACGGCGTGCCTCTGCACGGCGGTGTCTCTCCAATCCCGTCGTGCGCGGGGAGGAAATGTAGCTTCGCTCCGACTCCCTGCCATGCTACTGGCGAGGAGGTTCCATGAGGCTTTGTTGCTTAACCGAGGGCTCAATCACAAATCCCTGAATCGAACAAGTTTCCACCGAAAATTGAACTTCTCCCAATCAAATTACGAGTCTACACCACGATCTTCCAAGAAAACTGAGAATGAAATCATAACAGAATAACGAACTTCGCATAACTGAATCGCGATCCATGTGGTCCGGGAATCAAAATTTGTCGTTCCCCACAGACGGCGCCAATGTTCCGGTCAAGAACATAGAATTAAGGCGTAGTGCCTAGAGTGTGAGTAGAATGTGATCGGAAATCTTAGAGAGATGAGCTCTTAACTGCTTAGAGAGCGAAAATATAACTGAATTTCAATGTTGTTATTGCCAAATGAGCCAAGAGTCTCTTACAATTGGTACCTCCCCCTATTTATAGGGGCTGAGTTGGGCCTTCGCGCCTTTAGTCAGTCCTAATGGGCCAGTTAGGCCTCGGGGTGCGAGGCCCAAAAGACCTGGGTCTGTCCCGTGCTTAAGTGTGAGCATCCTGGGCGAGGGACCCTGTGGTCTCGCCCAGTCCAGGGGATTATCTCCCTAATTAAAAATTATATTCAGTTTTTGTTTACAATTAAAAACTGAACAATTAAAAGTATATTTCGAAATAAGAGATTTGTTTAAAAAAAAAAAGAATGAAACCCTAATGGGCTTGGGTTGAAGCCGCGGGTTGGGTCTAGTGTGGGAGGAGGGTTTTTCTTTTCATTCAAGCAACCAAGGTCTGAATTAGAAACCTGTTGACCCGGATATATAAGGGTATTTTTGTGGGTCTTTTATTTTATTTTTAATTTATTTTCTAAGTTTTAATTAGTTTTTATGATATTTTTAAGTATTTTTCGGATTTTTAATTATTTTAGGAATTTAGGAGTTTTTATTTTGATTTGTTAGATTTTAGTAGTTTTTATCTTATTATTAATTAGTACTTTTTTTTTTTTTTTTTTGAAAGCTGAAATGATATTATTAATAATAAAGCAACCATGAGTAAAGATCCTCAAGGCTGAGACAAAATACAAGCACACTACTACTCAAAACATGGATGGCTAAACAAACGAAGCTATAAAGCCATCCCCTTGCAACTTCCCCGCAAAACAGCCAAAAACATAATCCTAAGCATGAGCCTCATTAAAACTTTTCTAACAAACAAAGGTAGTAAACCATCCCCTGGCAACTTCCCCGCAAACGGCTAAGAACATAATCCTAAGCATGAGCCTCATTAAAACCTTGCTAAGAAAAACCCAGAGGGAAAAAAGCCTAGCAAGGAAAAAGAGTACCACATCCTTAGGATAGCCAATTTTGCCCCCTTACAAATAAATAGTACATTTAGTCGCCACTACCCTGAAAGCACTTGAAAGTACTCCTCACGACACCCATAAAACATATAGGACAGCCACCAATAGCAACAACTGCAAATTACACACAGCTCCAGCCCACAAACAACAGCCATTTCGTGACAGTAAATTTCTGGCAGCAATAAACATGAATTTTCGTAACAGCAACAGCAGCCGAAAATAACAAGAGTTTCTGCCAACAGCAACAGCAAATTCGTGACAACAGCAACATCAGCCAAAATAACAGCAATAAAAACAGCAACATAACAACAGCAAGTAAACCCACAGCACCAGCAACAGTAAACCTACAGCAGCAGCAAACATAACAGCAGCTTGTATTTGACAGCAACATCCACAGCAGCAAATAAAATAACATCACCAGCAACGTTAATCCCCCACATGGCTGTATAAAAACCAAAAAATAAAACCACACAAACTTAGTTTTAACCCAAGGTTTAATCAGCATACCACCATAGTGGCTCCAAAAGGAAACATCCTTCCTTTGCCAAAGCATCCGCTTCCCCTTTCCCTTCCCTTAAGATATTAGCCACCCATAGCTGCCCCTCCCTATCAAGAATCTCCATCCGTAAATTCCCGACCTTTGGACATTGTAAGAAAAGATGAGTCACTGCTGGTCCGAACTCAAAACACAAATTGCTCCAACTCCTCAATTCCCCCACTTCGTGACAGTAAATTTCCGACAGCAATAACCATGAATTTTCGCAACAACATCAACCCAAATTAAAAACAATTTCTGCCAACAGCAACAGCAAATTCGTGACAACAGCAACAACAGCCAAATATAACAGCAATATAACAGCAACATAACAACAGCAAATAAACCAATCAACACCAGCACCAGTAAACCTACAGCACTAGCAACATAACAGCAACAAATATTTGACAGTACCTGCAACCTTAATCCCCTACATGCCTGCATAAAAACCAAAAAACAAAACTACACCAACTTGGTTTTTTCCAATGCAAGATTGCCTTCCTAACTGCATCCCTTTTTGTCAAACCTCTTAAACCACAGACGTTCCAAGTAAGCCACAAGCCCAGGTATCTCAACGGAGATGAGGATGGTTTTGTCGTATCTGAGCTTCTAAACCTCTAAGCATCAAAGCTTCTGAACCTCTTGGCTTCAAACCCAGTTGTTTTCCAATCAGCCATGTCCGCTGTGCACGTGTCGTGACACCGTCTTCTCCCGGAACTGGTTCCAAGAAATCAACGGGCATCGGCTGAGGCTTGTTCTTACTACCTTTAGGGCGACCCCGTTGAGAGCTGCTTTTTCGTGAAGAATTTGTATTTGGGGTAGAAATCAGTACTGGCAACACAGGAGTAGCCGTTACGTCGCAGTAATGAGACGCACCTTGTTGCTGAACAATCGTTTCTCTCTTCACAACACACGCAGGGGAGGAAAAACTTGCTGTATGCGTCTCTTGCCTAATTATTTGGTGAGGAGATGTACGAACGAACACCTGTTGTTGTTGGCGTGAAATTGTTTCTGTGTTTCCAAACTCCTTAATTGCAAAAATAGATTTATCCAAACAAGGCACCCCCTGATTAATGAAAAAAGAGTTTTGATAAGCTGTTGGGGAAGCCAAACACGTCCCTACACAATTCTGTTGATGAAAATTTCGTGGGTCCCATGGCTGCCAATTAAAATTTGAATTCAGAAACATATCTTGAGTATTGAAAGAGTAACCAGTAACACCACAATTTTGGGCAAAATCTTTGGCACAATTTTGTTGCTCTTTACTCAAGATTTGAATGTCCTCATCAGTTTTTTCCTGAGTAATTAAAGACTTTTTCCATATCTCAATCTCCTCCGTTGAATAACCAGAATCAATTAAATCTTGTAACTGTTTTCCTTCTTCCTCTCCTGGTCTTGATGGCTGCACGTTTGAATTTAAATTTTGAAACTTTCCTACGCCTGCTGACGTCACTGGCTCTCCCAACAGACAATCACGTTGACCATCATCATCAGCCATCTCCACCGTGAACGTCTCCGTCGCCGGGAGCGACTGTACCACCGACCCTTCATCTCTACCATCTTCTTCTTCGTCTTCCGAATCCACATCCACTGCTGATTCGTAATCCTTCTCAGCCACAAAACCGATGGTTTTATCCACAGTACCCTCAGGTTATTCGTCCTCAGAAAAATCATCATCCTCTGAATTATAAACCTTTACCGGCGTTGTTGGCATGTTTTCCATCTTGCCATAATCATACGTGCTAGCATCCTTCTCAATCATAACAATGCATGAAGTCCCATTCATATCAACAGACATTGTAAAGCAATTCAATAAAGGATGATGCATACGAACTAATATTCGTGCATAATCTGCCCGATGTCGTTTCAACGTTGCTGCATCAGAAGAAACATAAGACCCTAATCTGTTTCCAACCTGAGTGAAGAAATCCTCAGTCCATAGACCCAATGGAACCTGGCAAATCCGAATCCAGACAAAATGCGCAACACCAAAAGTGAGTATTGTACAAGGTCTGATATCTGCCAATTTTTGTTCCAAGAAAGACCGACATTCTGAAATTGTCTCCTGCATTTCATCTCTATTTTCAAACTCAAGTAGCACTTCATTTGCACCCAATGGAATTAGGCGAAAATTGTACAGGCCAATCCAACTGAATGATTCCTGTAGAACATCCACTGGCAATGTTTCAAGTGTTCTTGCCTGCGCACATCGTTGCACCCAGTCCTCATCCAACTGTGCCGCACTAAAAATCAAGCGAGAGCCCTCCTGATGTCGTGAATTGCTCTCTACCTTGACTGTTTGATTTTTCTGCAGTCCCACCTGTTCCTGTTCACGCACCTGATGCTGTTTTGGTCGCCATTCCTTCCCCTGAATTTCATACTGATTTCGTCCCGGCGATGGTACCTTTGACATCCTTGCTGGTCGCTGAAACCTCGCCTTCTGGACAACAATGAAATTTCCTTCCACCCTCAAGCCATGTAACATTCTAATCGCCCCCCATGCTTCTTCATCATTTTGAAAACGGACAAATCCAAAACGGTAACGTCGATCATATTTCTTTCGCTGTTGAATGAAAACATCCCGAACTCTCCCAGCTTTCCCAGCAATTGCACGCAATTTTGCTACTGTAACTTTATCACTAAGGCCGTCAACAAACACTGAAAACGACACCATTGCCTGAGCTGGCCTCCGTTGATCGTCTTTAGTACTTTTTAAATGATAGATTTAGTAAGGATTTAGGTTGTTTATTTTTTATTATTATCTTTCTAGGATTTTATTTTAATTAGTTTATTTTAATTTTATTTAGGATTTTCAGAATAAAGAGAAAAGAGAAAACCAGAATAAGAGAGCTAATCATGTGCTGATGGTTCACAGGAGCTTCCATGCACCCGCAGCAGATCCGAAGGTTGCAACTTCACTCCCCGCCATGTGGCTCGATCGTAGCAGAGGTCCACCGTTAGACCGTAGCACGCGAAGTACTGGAATCCAGCCCACTTTAGCATTGGTCCAATTGCAAGAGAACACGTGGCGGTTTTCTTTTGTCTTATGCCGTGGCATATTCACGTGAAAAAAGGAAATAAAACAGAAGGAAAAAGTGGACGGTGGCGGCTTATGGAATTTGGAAAAACTTAATATATATATATATATATATATATATATATATATATATATATATTGGTAAAAGTATTAGGAGGAAGCTTTTGGTGATTGGAATTGAGCACAAACTTCTTAGGGTTTTAAGAGCTTTTGCAAGGTTTCTCCTGGAGATTTTAGGTGTTATTTTCTTTCTCTTGAATTCTTGATTATGGCCATGCTTGGCTAAACTTCTTTTAGTACTTGGGTTGTGAATCCCTTTTGAATTATGTTTTGATTTGAATCTTTATTTATATGAATTCTCTTTTCCAATCTTCGCAATTGAATCAATTTATATTGTTTATTCTTGAGTGCACGCAAGGAATTTGCTAACTTCTATGAGAACGGAAGTTGATTAGGAATTAGGGAAATAAGAATTCGATTCGATTAGGCGTTCCCTACTGCTTGATTCAAGAGTAGAACCTAGTTGCGTTGACTAGTTTAATTAGGACTTAATCTTCAATTCTCTGGTCTAGGTGCTCGCAAAACAGACTTAGTATTTGAATTGGAAGTCTAGGGCGTGTGAGTTATCAACATCCTAGAATAAAGGCTAGATCGCCGAAGAGAGGATTATTGAGTTTATATAAATATTGTTAAAATTGAATCATAAGACAAATAGGTGAAACATACCCGAGTGCTATTTTTCCCCAACTGAATTCTCAAATCTGTTTAATTTTATGTGTTACTTATTGCGTTCAACATCACTACTTCTAAATCTGAAATTGGTTTTTATTTTTGTAAGTCTGAATAAGAGAATTAATAGAAACTATTATTGAATCACAATCCTCGAGGGATCCATAATTTATTACTACGGGCAACTTTGTACACTTGCAAAGGAGCTATCAAAACCCTACCACACTCTTCTAATCACGTAAAAACAGAAGAGAGAAATGAGAGAGGAGCCACCACCTTGCAACCCTAGCACCGCCGGCACCACACGAGAGAGAGAGAGGGAGGGAGAGAGAGAGAGACCAAGGGAAGGAGGAAGAGATCGAGCAAGCCAGAGAGGGACACCAAGGAATAGCTTCTTCATACTTCATCTTCCACTTCTTTTCATACCAAAGACTCAAGGTAAGGGCTGGTTTAGGAAAAGGGTTGAAGTCTAGGTTTTTGCCATGAAAATCTTTGAGAAAAGTTGTGATCTTTCATGTATTTTCATGAGTTTTGTGAATATGCTTGTTGTTGTACCCGTATGCCAAGATAACCATGAACCCTAATCCTTATTTAGTATACTTTTATGGCCCTATGATCATATGTGTAAAGCCCATGATGATTTGCTATTCTTGGTTTGATTCTCATATGCTTTGACATGTAAGTTGATGAATGTTTGGATCTGGAATTTTGATGATGAATATATGATGTTTGTTACTGGAAAATGGCCTAGGAACCCTGAATTTGAGTTTTCGAAATTTAAAATTTGAAGCAGAAGTGACTCTGCCAGTTTTCTGTACTGGACAGCGAACTTCGTGGCCCAATATCACCTAGGTCTGGTTTCCAAACGAAAAAGTGTAATACGTAAATTTTGGTCTTGTAGTATTTTCAATTAGCTTTCCAGGCATATGTAATACGTAAATTTTGGTTGAGAAATGAGTTCTGTAGATCGTTTGTAGTGGCCGCTGTTTCTGCTATTTTTTTTAGAAAAAGATTGTGACACTTGATTTTCAGAAAACTTGTATCTATCTGTTATTTAGTTGGTTGTTCTTCTGAATTTTGAATATCTTGCTCAATAGTACTATTTTGATGTAATTGCTATGAATTATGTGTTGAGATGCATGTGAATGTGAGTATAAGTATTGTTGTAGTATGAATAAATGCCTGACTGAGATTTATTTAAAGAAGGTCGCTCATCCAGCTGTAATTCCTTCTGCTGTTGATTATATTTCTTGTCTTTTATGTTTTATCCGACGTTGAATTGTAAGACATTAGGTTGACTTTAGTGCCTTGAACAAAGAGAAACGTGATTAATCGCTTGCAAGTAAAATGTGATATAATTGGAACATAGGTCTAGTGATGACTATGGACCATGAGAGCGATGGTGTTGTTAGAAACAAATGGTTGCTTGCACGCGAGGGTGAATTGGTGGATTGACTGTGTTGGTCTCCACGGGATAAACATGATTGGTCTCCCTGAGATTTATGGATTGACTGTGTTGGTCTCCACGTGACTTGGGTTGACTGAGTTGGCCCCCTTGTGATTGTGCATCTGCGGATGTTCGAGATTGGCCAAGGAGTTTTGGTGGGTTGTGTGATGTGAGGATTCGTTAGCTTAATTGTCTGACTAATATATATAAAATCTATAAGCGAATGGTTATTGTATGTTGTGAATTTGGTTTTTAATTATGCTGATTTTGCGACCTGACCCTTGCACTACTTGTTTATGTGTTATTTGGGGGGGGGGGTAGATGGTGTTGACGAAGAAAACGGTGTCGACCCATTCCTGGGAACTGATGCGATATGACCAAGAGAAGGATCGGGCTTGGGCGATCGACACGTCCGGAGTCCTACGAGTTTATGGCGGCGATGATGGAGCTGATGAAGATTAGGGTTTGGGATGTGAGACCTCTACTTTCTTTCCTTGGGGTTGAGAGTTGCGAGTGGACAATAAACCAATTATTCATTTTCAGTTGGTTAAATTTGATGTAATTTATCCCCTTTATATTCCAGACAAGTGTTACATTTTGTAAGACCTGGATTTTCAAAACAAGTTAGTTTCCGACTCACGCGTAGAATCAGTGTAAGCGTGACAGGAGTTTGATATTTGAGAATGATTAATGAAGAAGAAAGTTCAGGAATTGCTTGAGGAATGTTGCGTAGTCGCTGTAGGAGTTAGTGCGAGTCATCTGCACACCTGCCTTATGGCGAGCGTGTCCAGAATAGGCTAATTCGCATTTAGAGCAACGTTTTAAGTGAGATTTCGAATCCTTGGAAAATTTAAAGGTTCTCTTTATTTTTTCTTCGACCAGCGTTTCATTTCGGAACTCTGGACTGTACGCACGATAATATTCACTTTCCGGAAGTCCGACGACGCTAGTTTCTTTGCTTCGAAACCCTAGATTCGAGCGATGGATGAAGACTTTTTCTATTCGGGACTTCTAACGAAATTTCCGTCCGCGTTGCCAGATTTGTTTCCACATTTCCAATCTTTCTTCAGCAGGAAGTTTTGTCGTTTGAGCATCACAGCAAAAAGTAGTTTTTCGGGACAGATTAACTTACACCGCTTTTGGGATTTTAGATATCGTTTTTCCCAAATCATAGGTATTTGTTTCGAGTTCTGGAATTCTGACGCCAGAATTTCTCTTAGAATTCTTCGGTGAACGAGCTGCAAAAATCGGAATCGCGAAATTTTCATTTTCCCGCGATTTCACCTGCCTATAAATAGCTCGAAAAAGCAAAAATCTCTCCATTTCACCCATTCAAGGCCGCGAGTTTGAGGGAGCTTGGGGGAGAAGAGATTTTCGCCAAAACTTGACAGATCTTCGTGCAGTTCGTCCCTACTTCGAGGTACCGAGGTAACTAACACGATTCTTACCTCTGATTACTGTTTCTTCTGCGTTTCTGAAGTCGTTTCTGTGCTCACAGTTTTGAGCTTTTTGTAAAATTGTCCGATTTCTCTGATTTCTTGGTTGGGGTTTGTTCCCTAGGTTCCCAAGAGCCTAAAACCTCTGTCAGTAATCGCTGATTGTGATCCAGTTGTCAAGGATCTGAAAAACTGATTCAAAACCCTTTTAGTCTCACATTTCGAAACTTTATTGTCGAAAAGCTGTAATCTGACTTCGTGCCTTTAGGATTTGTTGTCACGGATGTCATAAGGATCAATGCTGTCAAATTTATTTTCCGAACTGATAACTTTGAGGTTTTGAGCCTTTATTTTGGACTAAAATGCCCTTGGATAGCCGTATTTCGACCCGATTGTCCGAAAATTGTTCTGACAGTTTCAGTGCCTTAGTTTTACCCTAAAACTACCTTGTAAACATATTTGATCGAAGAAAAAGAGCCGGCCGTGGGCTATTTCTTTAGGGGGGAGTTTTTCGTTTTCGAAAACTTGTATTTTCGTACCCGATGGTCATATTATGAAGCTTTAATGCTTTGTCTATCGTTTATGTGTTGTATTGTGATCGATCTAATCGATATTGTTTGGTTTCTGCTTTGTTTTCTCCGAGGTTCAGTTGAAGGAACTTTGGAAGGTTCAGAGCACTTGAGTGAAGGAGCTTGTGATTTTGAAGCTGGATCAGCTCGAGGTTAGGGCAACTTACATATTAGCTATGATTGCATGATAGGCGTCGATAAATTCGACCTATGTTTTATTTGATGTTGTTTATAATGATGAGTTGATGTTATGATGCTATTCCATAACTTGTGATGTTGAGATATTGTTGGATTGTGCATTTTGACGCGATTTCGGAGTGGGGAACCTCTGAACTGGTTAAAGTTGGTGTTTCGGGTTGGATGAACAACCCTAGGCAAGTCCAAATGTGGGGTTTGAGACTTAGCCATATGTTGGAATTCTTAGACTTTCCCCGGAAAAAGTATTTTGGGTGGTTGATCTTTGAGAACTTAGAATGATAGAGCTTTGATAAACTAAAGACTTGGGAAACTTAGACTTTGAGAAATAAACTCATTACCTGACTAATGTGAATTGAAATCATTTTTATTAACGTTTAAGCATAGGAAAACTGAAGTGGGAAAATACTTAAGAAAGACGGGGAAAAGTCGACTTTTGTTGTGGGTTTTGGTATTGGGGAAAGCCACTGAGGTGAGCTAAGGTGATGATTGAAAGTCACCGAGAACTTTACGTACTCTTGTTGTTGGGGTTGTGTTGTATTGACCGACACTAATCCCTTGGGTTCTCTTGTTGTTGGAGCTGTGTTGTATTGACCGACACTTAACGCTCTTGTGGTTTGGGCTGTGTTGTATTGACCGACACTAGACCCTTGTGGAAATGGGATAGTATATCCATGGATTTTGTGGTAGCTTTGCCAAGAACACAGAAGAGAAACGATTCGATTTGGGTGATTGTGGATCGTTTGACCAAGTCAGCGCATTTTCTACCAGTGAGAACTACCCACAATGTAGAGAAGTTGGCTGAGATTTATGTGGCGGAGATTGTGAGACTACATGGAGTTCCGGCAAGTACTGTGTCTGATCGGGATCCAAATTTTACTTCGCACTTTTGGGGAGCTCTTCATGATGCGTTAGGAACCAAGCTGAGGTTGAGTTCGGCGTATCATCCACAAACTGATGGGCAAACAGAGAGAACTATTCAGTCGCTAGAGGATCTACTACGAGCTTGTGTGTTAGATAACAGAGGAAGCTGGGATGATCTTCTGCCATTGGTTGAATTCACCTACAACAATAGTTTTCATGCGAGTATTGGGATGGCACCGTATGAAGCTTTGTATGGTCGAAAGTGTAGGACACCGTTGTGTTGGTATCAAGATGGGGAGAGTTTGTTGATTGGGCCGGAAATGCTGCAACAGACGACTGAGAAAGTTAAGCAGATTAGAGAACAGATGAGAGCTTCACAGAGCAGACAGAAGAGTTATGCTGATCAGAGACGTAGAACCCTAGAGTTTGAGGAAGGTGACCATGTGTTTCTACGAGTTACTCAGACTACGGGAGTTGGACGAGCTATTAAGTCAAGGAAGCTCACGCCAAAGTTTATTGGGCCTTATCAAATCATTCATCGTGTTGGACCAGTTGCGTATCAGATTGCACTACCACCATTTCTTTCCAACATTCATGATGTATTTCATGTGTCGCAGTTGAGGAAGTACATTCCAGACCCGACTCATGTAATCGAGCCAGACAATGTTGAACTGAAGGATGATTTGACCTTTGAGACACCGCCAGTGAGTATTGGGGATAGAAGAGTAAAACAGCTGAGGAGAAAGCAGATTTCGTTGGTAAAAGTGATATGGAACAGGGATACGGGGGAAACTGCATGGGAATTGGAAGACAAGATCAAGGAACTGTACCCTGAACTTTTTGTTGAACTCTGAGTTTCGAGGACGAAACTTTCTTTTTGGAGGGGAGTATTGTAAGACCTGGATTTTCAGAACAAGTTAGTTTCCGACTCACGCGTAGAATCAGTGTAAGCGTGACAGGAGTTTGATATTTGAGAAAGATTAATGAAGAAGAAAGTTCAGGAATTGCTTGAGGAATGTTGCGTAGTCGCTGTAGGAGTTAGTGCGAGTCATCTGCACACATGCCTTATGGCGAGCGTGTCCAGAATAGGCTGATTCGCCTTTAGAGCAACGTTTTAAGTGAGATTTCGAATCCTTGGAAAATTTAAAGGTTCTCTTTATTTTTCCTTCGACCAGCGTTTCATTTCGGAACTCTGTACTGTACGCACGATAATATTCACTTTCCGGAAGTCCGACGACGCTAGTTTCTTTGCTTCGAAACCCTAGATTCGAGCGATGGATGAAGACTTTTTCTATTCGGGACTTCTAACAAAGTTTCCGTCCGCGTTGCCAGATTTTTTCGACATTTCCAATCTTACTTCAGTAGGAAGTTTTGTCGTTTGAGCATCACAGCAAAAAGTAGTTTTTCGGGACAGATTAACTTACACCGCTTTTGGGATTTTAGATATCGTTTTTCCCAAATCATAGGTGTTTTGAGTTCTGGAATTCTGACGCCAGAATCTCTCTTAGAATTCTTCGGTGAACGTGCTGCAAAATCGGAATCGCGAAATTTTCATTTTCCCGCGATTTCACCTGCCTATAAATAGCTCGAAAAAGCAAAAATCTCTCCATTTCACCCATTCAAGGCCGCGAGTTTGAGGGAGCTTGGGGGAGAAGAGATTGTCGCGAAAACTTGACTGATCTTCGTGCAGTTCGTCCCTACTTCGAGGTACCGAGGTAACTAACACGATTCTTACCTCTGATTACTGTTTCTTCTGCGTTTCTGAAGTCGTTTCTGTGCTCACAGTTTTGAGCTTTTTGTAAAATTGTCCGATTTCTCTGATTTCTTGGTTGGGGTTTGTTCCCTAGGTTCCCAAGAGCCTAAAACCTCTGTCAGTAATCGCTGATTGTGATCCAGTTGTCAAGGATCTGAAAAACTGATTCAAAACCCTTTTTGTCTCACATTTCAAAACTTTATTGTCGAAAAGCTGTAATCTGACTACGTGCCTTTAGGATTTGTTGTCACGGATGTCATAAGGATCAATGCTGTCAAATTTATTTTCCGAACTGATAACTTTGAGGTTTTGAGCCTTTATTTTGGACCAAAATGCCCCTGGATAGCCGTATTTCGACCCGATTGTCCGAAAATTGTTCTGACAGTTTCTGTGCCTTAGTTTTACCCTAAAACTACCTTGTAAACAGATTTGATCGAAGCAAAAGAGCCGAAGCTCTTTTTCCTTAAGGGTCGTGGGCTATTCCTTTAGGGGGGGAGTTTTTCGTTTTCGAAAACTTGTCTTTTCGTACCCGATGGTCGTATTCTGAAGCTTTAATGCTTTGTCTATCGTTTATGTGTTGTATTGTGATCGATCTAATCGATATTGTTTGGTTTCTGCTTTGTTTTCTCCGAGGTTCAGTTGAAGGTACTTTGGAAGGTTCAGAGCACTTGAGTGAAGGAGCTTGTGATTTCGAAGCTGGATCAGCTCGAGGTTAGGGCAACTTACATATTATCTATGATTGCATGATAGGCGTCGATAAATTCGACCTATGTTTTATTTGATGTTGTTTATAATGATGAGTTGATGTTATGATGCTTTTCCATAACTTGTGATGTTGAGATATTGTTGGATTGTGCGTTTTGACGTGATTTCGGAGTGGGGAACCTCTGAACTGGTTAAAGTTGGTGTTTCGGGTTGGATGAACAACCATAGGCAAGTCCAAATGTGGGGTTTGAGACTTAGCCTTATGTTGGAATTCTTAGACTTTCCCCGGAAAAAGTATTTTGGGTGGTTGATCTTTGAGAACTTAGAATGATAGAGCTTTGATAAACTAAAGACTTGGGAAACTTAGACTTTGAGAAATAAACTCATAACCTGACTAATGTGAATTGAAATCATTTTTATTAACGTTTAAGCATAGGAAAACTGAAGGGGGAAAATATTTAAGAAAGACGAGGAAAAGTCGACTTTTGTTGTGGGTTTTGGTATTGGGGAAGGCCACTGAGGTGAGCTAAGGTGATGATTGAAAGTCACTTTGTACTTTACGTACTCTTGTTGTTGGGGTTGTGTTGTATTGACCGACACTAATCCCTTGGGTTCTCTTGTTGTTGGAGCTGTGTTGTATTGACCGACACTTAGCGCTCTTGTGGTTTGGGCTGTGTTGTATTGACCGACACTAGACCCTTGTGTACTATTGTGGTGGGAGTAGTGTTGTATTGACCGACACTAACTCCGAGTCGTGTTGTATTGACCGACACTGACTCTGGCTTTGGTCGTGGGATCTATTGTGGTGGGAGTTGTGTTGTATTGACCGACACTTACTCCGAGTTGTGTTGTATTGACCGACACTTACTCCGAGTTGTGTTGTATTGACCGACACTAACTCTTGGGTTGTTTTGAGATTGGGTTTGAGCTAAATGCTTGTGTGGTGAGGACGATTTGATGTTTGGCTAACCATATTGCATCAATCGGGTGAATAACTGGAATGGTTCACCTGTGCATCTCATGGTGAATAACGGGAATGGTTCACCAATGTGTTAATGATGAATAACGGGAATGGTTCATCATACGGTGAATAACAGGAATGGTTCACCAAGGGTGAATAACGGGAATGGTTCACCAAGGATGAATAACGGGAATAGTTCATCTAGGATGAATAACGGGAATGGTTCATCCATAGTGAAGAACGGGAATGCTTCATCTGTGGCGAACGGGAACGCATCACAATCCGGATCATGTTGATTGCATTTCACGCATACATTCATTCTGACTGGGATTGCGTGCTGTTTGATTTATTGAAGCAATGTTAGAGCCATAACATGCTAGGATTATCTATATGTTTATATGACAACATATGTATCTATACCCCATATCACATGTTGAGTATGTTGAGTGTATATCTACTTATTTCTGTGAGTGGACCCTAGCACCTTGGCTTTGTTTGTATGTTTGTGATTGGGCGGTCGGCCTGCTGCCAGATGTCGATGGCCGACTGGTTCTAGACGGTCTCTCCCTCGGGGGGGATCAGATATGAGCTGGTGGATAGGGATGCCCCCACCGCTTGGGTGATCGATGTTGCTGGTCACCGAGCGACGTACAGGGGAAGGGTCATGGAGGACCGGACTGACGAGCGTGGACGTCTGACGAAAGGAGTTCTACGACGCATGGAGCCGAGCTTCAACTTGCCAACTTCAGTTCGCTGTGGACTCGGTCATGTGAGCAGTTATGGGAGGGTAGGTTTAGGCAGGCGTCATATTTTGTGTAGAGCTCTGATTCGTCTTACTTTTGGGACTGGGTAGGTTCCCGATGCATGGCTTTCCGTGTGGTTCTCTTATTGAGGGATCACAGTGAGTCAGTCGGACTGTAGGGGTCTTTACTTAGGCCATTTTAAGGCCGACTTTCTCCTAGTGGGTTGTAATTATAAACTTTCTTACTCACACTTCTGGGTCTGTATATATTTGCCTGCGGGCACACTACTTTGGAGTCACTGCGAGTGCACGTGACGGGATAGTGCAGCTGAGGCTGTACATGTGTATATTTGATGTATATTGGTTAGTTTAGTGGTTGGGCTATGTCTTTATTCTCTATTGCTTTATTTAAAAGGGATCATCGGAAAAAAAAAATTACCTGTTTTCCGCGTAGAGTTTATTTTTGGTTAAAAAAGTGGCACCTGGAAATCGGGGTGTTACACATTTGGTTCTGAATGGTTACTAATTCTAAATGGTTTGGTTTTGAGTAATTCCGCATGTTTTCGATGGTTGGTTAATTTTGAAGATTTTTGTAATAATGAACCTTTATAACTAATTGAGGTTAACTAATTGAACGATGAAAACATTTTACGAAAATTATGTTATTTGGTTACTGTGTAATACTCGAGAAATCGGGGCGTTACAAGGTGGGTCAAGCCAGCATTCATATTCTTCGCCGCCTTAGTTATCTTCACCCCAAAACGCTTCTTGATTTCCGCAAATTCCAACTTTCTTGAAGAACTCTTCACCCCTCTGACTCTGATGTTGCTGCTACTGGGTAACATTAACGCCAATGGCATTGGCATCTTCTCTATAGCTTCTCCTCCTCCTCCATCTCTTTCTTCACAGTAACAATCCCAAACTAAATACCTTCACCACCAGAATCATCACCACAGTGAACGCTGTGAGCAGGAAGAGCAACTTTGTGGGGTTTTTGTTCGTTGACCCCAAAATCTTCATTGAGAGGTGGGAGCTACTGGTTAAAGTAACGGCTGAAATTTTCAAGATCGTCGAAGTCGTTGAAGGCAAGGTGGTTGCTTCAATTAACAGATCTGAACCCTTGTGCTCTGGTACGACACCATCAGATATGTCACGCTTTCATTCCCTCGATGGTGGTTGCTGGTACAACAAATGGATCTTGATGTTTCCTGTTCCAAGCTTCAATCTTCTCTCGATCTCACTCTCTCTTTGCAGAGGTGCTCTCTTGGAAAAAGAGGAAGGAAAGAGGTGGTGGCGCTGGTGTGGGCAAGGTTTTGTGGTAGGGGAAAGAGGAAGGGAAGAAAGGGGTGGCGGGTGGAATGTTGGTTGGTGGTTTAGCCTTTTAGGGATTTTATGGTTCACCGGATTAGGGATTATTAATTATTAGATTAGGTTTTATTTAGATTAGGGATTTTATTTAGGTTAGGTTTTTTATTTTTTTATTTATGCTTTAATATAAGTTGGAATTAAAAAATAAAGTTTTATAATTTTTCAATTTAAAAAAAATTAAAAATGCCACGTGGAATTGCTGAGTAGGATAAAATTGAAGTCTGGTAGTATTTGGCCTTAATTGAATTAAAAAAAAATTCTTAGGGACCCAATTAGATGCGAAAAATTTTCAGGCCCTGGAATTGATTCCCTTTACAATTTCAGTGGCCTTCTGATGTATTAAGCCATTAAACTATGGGTGCTAAAAAATTAAGTGTTGTCCCCTGAAACCGGAATAAACACAGTTTAATAGGACCCTTTAATGGTTCTTTGTTTGCATCTATATTTTGAGGTAACGTTGCCATGACAAATCCAATAAATGAATTGAATGAAGAGTTAGGTAGAAAAAGAAGCTTGAGGTTGGGGTTTTATGTTTTTCTTAAACTGGATTTGGGTGGAATGAATTTGGGTTGAAGATGATGGGAAGGATATAGATGAGATTAATTTTTGGAGTAAGGGTAGAAGGGACAATTTGTTTGGTTGTGCAAGGTTACACAAAGCTATTTTTGTGCATATTAGATTTTCCCATTAACATATATAATAGGCTTAATCCTCAAATTTGTCAATGTCTTTGTCTCGTCGTCTGATCTAAGTCCCTCCCCGGAAAAATTTGTGTAAAAGGTCATCATCAATGCAAAACGTTTGGAGTCAGGCTCCGGCGAGTGATGAAATGACATGATGACTATATTAATGAAGCTGATGTGGCATTACAAAAATAAAAAATTTTGAAAAATATTACACATCATATAATTAAGATAATTAAACCTATTTCGAATTCTAACCCAAATTTAACTAACCAATTTTAATTCCCCCTCAAACTTATCCTAATTCTCCTGAAAATAAAATAAAATTAAGAAAATTAAATTAAATTAACAACCCAAATTAACCCCAAATCCATAAATTCTTACCCAACCCAGAAATTCATCATCCTCAACCTCAAATCCAACCCATACAAAAAAATCAACCCATAACCCAATCATTTCCATAACAGTGCCACTGCCTTCATATCCATCAACAAAAATCGACTCATCATCACTTACTAGTCATCTTCAAGGCAACCAACCCACCACAAGAAAGTATTAGTATTCTTCTTAATGGATACACAGTTCAATGTAAATAATATTACTTCAAATAAAAATTCCAAGCCACGAACAAAAAATGAACAAGGAAAATCAGAGCTCAGAACCCACCCACCATCATCACCAACCTCTCTCCACCAACACCCCCAATTCACCCTCCAGGACCCACCCCCAACACCAACCTCTCTCCACCCTCCACCATCAACCAATCAGTTATTCCACTTTATCAGAAAAATAACAAAATAAGGAAGCACAAATTTGGGAAATCTGCTATTTTTCTCTCCTCTGGCACTATTTCTCACTTTCGATCTCTTTGTTCCCAGGGGCCGTGACTCCGATTATGGGATAACGCCTTCTCTGTCGCCTCCTCCTCTGCGTCCCCTGATGACAAAGGCATCCAGATCGTCCATGTCTACTCCAAGGAGATCAACAAGCGCGTGGTTGATGAGGCAGATCCAGATCTGCAAAACCCGCACACCCATGGTGGCTTGATGTGTTTCGGGGAAGAAAGAGGGTGTTGGGCCTGAATATGAAAAAGAAGATCGGGATAGAAGAAGAAGAGGAAGAACAAATGAACCCTAATTTCAATTGATGCATTTGGGTTATTTTGGGGGGAATTATGATAAGTTTGAGGGGGAATTAAAATTGGTTAGTTAAATTTGGGTTAGAATTAGAAATAAGTTTAATTATGTAAATTATATGATGTGTAATATTTTTTAAAAATTTTTAATGCCACGTCAGCTTCATTAATACAATCATCATGCTATTTCATCACTCGTCGGAGGTCCAGGCTCCGGCGAGGACTGACTCCAAACGTTTTGCATTGATGAGGTCCTTTTCAACAAATTTTTTCGGGAAGAGACTTAGATCAGACGGCGAGACAAAAACATGGACTAATTTAAGGATTAAGCCTATATAATATTTCATTCTCATGACAAGAGCAGGCTGAAATCCAATCCAAGTATTAATTAATTGAATTCGTCTTCCATTACAAAAAAGTATAGCAATTTTTTTTTAGGAGAGACTAAGCCCAAAGAGACAACAAACGAACCGACCTCGGGTAGGACACACCCGTTGCATCAAAGACTAATAAATTCCTAAAGCTAGGAGGAGGAGCTTCATGGACATGGATGCAAAGTATAGCAATTTAAATCTGAGTGGCAAGATCATGGTATCATATCTTACTCTCCCTCTCAGCAGGCACCACGCTACAGAACACTCAGGCCACAGGGGCTCTACTTTTTTTTTTTTTGAATTCTCATGAAAAAAATATTAGTACGAAATTCGTGTGTTATTTGGAATTTTTATTTTTTAGCTCAAATTTTTTGTTAATCAAATCTTATTAATGATGAGCTGAAAGGAATTGATTATTGTTTTTAAAAAACTTATTTTTAAAAAACTTGTTTCGTTGAGATTTTTACAACAAATAGTTTTCAAAACTGTTTCCTATTTTAGCCCTACACGCAGGGCTATGTGGATTATAAAGGCCATGCAAGACACCACCACATAAATGCGACTAATGAGATGTTAAACGTAGATAAGGGGTAATAGAACCTTGTGTGGTTCCAGGCAAGATAAGGGGGAGATGGTTAAATAATAATGTGATAATTTGGTTCACATGCATCATAAAATGTGCAGGTAGGATAAGGAGTAGGAACGTACGACAACTTCCACCTGAAACTCGGGACATGCATCCGGTGTGGATGCCCGAGATACTTGAGGTGACACGTAAGACCATGACCGGCAGTGTAAATGAAACGCTGAGAAAGTATTTATGACTCGGTAAAGAAAGTGGACCATGAGTTGGTGCCTATGTTCCTGAGTGATGTAAGACCCGGATTTTCGGAACAAGTTAATTTCCGACTTACGCGTGGAATCAGTGTAAGCGTGACAGGAGTTTGATATTTGAGAAAGATTAATGAAGAAGAAAGTTCAGGAATTGCTCGAGGAATGTGGCGTTGTTTCTTTCGGAGCTAGTGCGAGTCGTCTGCACACCTGCCTTATGGCGAGCATGTCCAGAATAGGCTATTTCGCTCTTAAAGCAACGTTTTAAGTGAGATTTCGAACTCTTGGAAAATTTAAAGTTTCTCTTTATTTTTCCATCGACCAGCGTTTCATTTCGGAACTCTGGACTGTACGCACGATAGGTTTAACTTTTCGGATGTCCGCCGACGCTAATTTCTTTGCTTCGAAACCTTAGTTTTAAGCGAAGGATGAAGACTTTTTCTATTCGGGACATCTAACGAAGATTCCGTCCGCGTTGCCAGACTTGTTTCGACATTTCCAATCTTTCTTCTGTTGGAAGTTTTGTCGTCTGAGCATCACAGCAAAAAGTAGTTTTTCGGGACAGACTAACTTACACCGCTTTTGGCGTTTTGGATATCGTTTTTCCCAAATCTTAGATATTTGTTTTGAGTTCTGGAATTCTGACGCCAGAATCTCTCTTAGAATTCCACGGTGATCGTGCTGCAAAAATCGGAATCGCGAAATTTTCATTTTCCCGCGATTTCGCCTGCCTATAAATAGCTCAAAAAGCAAAAATTCCTTCATTTTCTTCCTTTTGTGGCTGAATTTCGTGGAGAGCAAGGGGGGAGGAGATTTTCTCGAAAACTTGACCAATCTTCGTGCAGTTCGTCCCTACTTCTAGGTATCGAGGTAACTAACACGATTCCTACCTCTGATTGTTGTTTCTGTTGCGTTTCTGAAGTCGTTTCTGTGCTCACAGTTTTGAGCTTTTTCTAAAATGGTCCGATTTCTTCGATTTCTTGGTTGGGTTATGTTCCTTACGTTCCCCTGAGTCTAAAACCTCTGTCAGTAAACGCTGATTGTGATCCAGTTGTCCAGGATCTGAAAAACTGTTTCAAAACCCTTTTTGTCTCACATTTCGAAACTTTATTGTCGAAAAGACTTAATCTGACTTCGTGCCTTTAGGATTTGTTGTCACGGATGTCATGAGGATCATTGCTGTCAAATTTGTTTTCAGAACTGATAACTTTGAAGTTTTGAGCCTTTATTTTGGACCAAAATGCCCCTGGATAGTCGTATTTCGGCCCGATTGTCCGAAAATTGTTCTGACAGTTTCTTTGCCTTAGTTTTACCCTAGAACTACCTTGTGAATTGATTTGGTCAAAGAAAAAGAGCCGAAGCCCTTTTTCCTTTGTGGCCGTGACCTTGTAGTGTTGGGGAGGGAGTTTTCGTTTTCGAAAACTTGTCTTTTCGTACCCGATTGTCGTCTTCTGAAGCTTTAATGCTTTGTCTATCGTTTATGTGTTGTGTTGTGATCGAACTAATCGATATTGTTCGGATTCTGCTTTGTTTTCTCCGAGGTTCAGTTGAAGGAACTTTGGAAGGTTCGGAGCACTTGAGTGAAGGAGCTTGTGATTTCGAAGCTGGATCAGCTCGAGGTTAGGGCAACTTGCTATATTTAGCTATGATTGCATGATAGGCGTCGATAAACTCGACCTATGCTTTATCTGATGTTGTATATGATGCTGATTTCTTGTTATGATTGTTTCATAACTTATGATATTGATGATGTGTTGAATTGAGCGTTTTGACGCAACTTCGGAGTGGAGGTTCATTGATCCGGTGATCTTTGACATTTCGGGTTGGATGAACAAACCTAGGCAAGTCCAAATGTGGGGTTTGAGACTTAGCCATTTGTTGGGATTCGTTGGAATTCCTAGACTTTCCCCGGGAAATGTATTTTGGGTGGTTGATTTTTGGAAACTTAGAATGATAGAGCTTTCGAAAAATAAAGACTTGGGAAACTTAGACTTTGAGAAATAAACTCATAATTTGACTAATTTGAATTGAAATCATTTTTATTAACGTTTAAGCATAGGAGAACTGAAGGGGAAAAATATTTACGAAAGGCGGGGGAAAAGTCGACCTTTGTTGTGGGTTTGGAGAGTTATCGGAATTGGGAAAGCCACTAAGGTGAGCTATAGTGATGATTGAAAGTCACCGAGTACGTTAGTACTCTTGGGGAAGTGTTATGGAGTTGTGTTGTATTGACCGACACTAACTCTTGGGTTGTTTTGAGTTTGGGTCGGAGCAGTTTGTTGTTTGGCTATCTAAAGGATAAGCCGGGGGAACTATAAGTTTCCAAGTACATTGGTACTCCTTCGCTCGTTGAGTAGTTTATTTAGCCATCCAAAGGATGAGCCGGGAAGCTTCACTGAGGCGTGAGACTTCGTGAAAGCATGGAACTTCACTGAAGCGTGAGACTTCGTGAAAGCAGAAACTTCACTGAGGCGGGAGACCTCGTGGAGACGGGAGACTTTGCGGAGGCGTACACCTTTGCTGAAGCGGGAGACTTTGCGGAGGCGTGCAACTTCACTGAAGCGTGAGACTTCGTGAAGGAGCGAAACTTCACTGAAGCGTGAGACTTCGTGAATGTGTGAGATTTCACTGAAGCGTGAGACTTCGTGAAAGCGTAAGACCCCATTGAAGCGTGAGACTTCATGGAAGCGTGAGATTTCATCGTCGTTTACCCTAGGGCAACGACAGGGAACATTGGTTTAGTTGGATACGTGTGTGTTGGGAGGACGATACATTGTTTGACTAACCTTATCACCTGACTTCATATGTTGAGATTATGATGATTTGATGTTGATGAACATCGTTAGGTACTAATGATTGAACTGTGTAGGAGATTCGAGAACATGCTATGTATATACCTTAGAGTAGGCAATACATAACTTATATGTATATATATACAACATATGTATATATCCCCTTTATCACAAGTTGATTGTATATCTATTGTATTCTGTAAGTTGACCCTAGCGCCTTGGCTTTGTTTGTATGTTTGTGTTTGGGCGGTCGGCCTGCTGCCAGGCGTCTGTCAGCCGGTTCGTGATGATTCGTTGTGCGGGAAAGACCTGGAGCGGAACGACTATTACTGAAGCTTTCGACGAGGACCCGGACTTCATGCCTGATCGAGGGAGGGTCGATGATAGTAGTGTGGGGTATGGGTGGTTAGAGTCTTTTGGAGTTGGTTGTTACTGTAATAGCTCTGATTCGTTTTGCTTTTGGGACAGGGTAGGTTCCCGATGCATGGCTTTTTGTGTGGTTCTCTTACGGAGGGATCACAGTGAGTCAGTCGGACCATAGGGGTCTTTGCTTAGGCCATTTTGAGGCCGACTTTCTCCTAGTGGTTTGTAATTATACTTTTTCTCACTCACACTTCTGGATCTGTAAATATTTGCCTACGGGCACACTACTTTGGAGTCACTGCGAGTGTGTGTGACGTGGAAGTGCAGCTGAGGCTGTACATGTTTATATTTGATGTATATTGGTTAGTTTAGTGGTTGGGTTATGTCTTTATCTCCTTATCGCTTTATTTACAAAGGAATCAATCAAAAAAAAATTTATTACCTGTTTTTCCGCGAAGGTTTATTTTTGGTTACTAAAGTGACACCTGGAAATCGGGGTGTTACATTGTGGTATCAGAGCTTAGTCGAGTCTTTTGGGAGTCTTTGGGGAATAGGTCTTCTGTGCTAGGTTGTGTGACTCTGTAAAGAGTGAAAATTGATTGTCTGCAGAGCGATTTCCGCTCTAATTGTTTGCACTACTACTTAATCGGATTGAGTGGTTTGTCTAGTGCTACCGTATGGTTAGTACTAATCGGACGTTCGATGGGATATAGGATGGAGGATCTTAACCGGATGGCGGAGGCTACACGTGAGCATCATCAACGACTGATGGCGACAGCAATGTATCAACAAAGAGGAATGAACCGAACAGAAGTGGGGACCGTATCAGCGTCCCGAGGGAAGACATCTTATCTCGAGAGCGTACAAACCAACGACTGCTGATACTGGGGGGAAGCCAGTGGGTGACAAAGGTGTGACATGTTTTCGTTGCAGAAAGTTTGGGCATTTTGCTAACAAGTGCTCAGTGATTGGACGGAGATGCTTCAAGTGTAACCGAGAGGGGCATCTAGCTGTGAACTGCAAGACCAAAGAGAGTCTATGCTTCAATTGCAACCAACCGGGACATTTCTTCAGAGATTGTAAGGCACCCAAGGGCGAATCATTAGGGAATGTTGGGAAAGGAAAACAACTTGCTCCAGAGGAAAGGATTCATGCCAAGGAGGGCAAGAGCTGAGGAGTTGAACGAGGAAGAACGTGGGAACGATGTAGGACCTTATTCGAAGTTGCTCGTGTTTTAACTATAGAAGTTACACGAGGTTTAGAATGACACACTAAGTCTAGAAAGTAGTCTTCCACCAATGCGATTATGAGGAAGCTAGTAGCTGAAGAACGAATCTTAGGGATATTCCGTATGGGCAGTATACGTGTTATGTTGAGGGTGTGTAGTTCCGTAGCGGGATCATTAGAAGATTTAGTATCGGGATATTTGTGGTTACTGGATGTTAGGAACTCATTGACTGTTCCAGTGGGTTTTTCTAAATTTCGACCTTCGATGTATTAGGCTTGATCAACCTAATATTGAGGGGGTGATATTCGGAATCACAGCTGGTAATGGACCTTGATAGAAGGATGTGTAAGATGAATTTGAATTGATTAAGGATTAGTCGGATTTGGGAGGAAAGATTTAAATCTGTGGAAGTCGATGAGTGTCGTATAGACATTAATTGGTTAGTTCGTGTGATTACTCCAAGTAGAGGTAGACCAAGTCAAGAGATTTAATGCTGGAAAAGTATTAAGTAGTTTCTCGGAAGTTATGAAGTCATAGGTTATATGATTTCTGACGTGGGATTGTTAGAGATTAGATAGGTTGGATTTAATATCAGGTTATAGATGATTGCTTGATGGTAGCAAGATTGAGAAGAATTAACTCTGAACTAGATAGTTGTAGTCGAGTTCGAGGAATAAGTTTTTCTAAGCGCTTGATTTCTGTGTGGAGATGTTATAGTCTTAAGAGATGAACTTTCACTTGAAAAGTGTTGAAGTGTTAAAGGAATTATCGGTGCAAACTAGGTAAAGGTTTAGATTTAAGCCTATGAATTTTATCTTGAATGTGTAAGACCTGGAGAATTGCCAGGTGTTTGCTTGAGTGACTACTGACTAAGCGTTGAATTGATTTGGGAATGATTAAGTTAGAGAAAGAAAGTTTGAGCATAAGTTGAATACTTGAGATTGTTGATATGGACTTCAGACAATTGTGCTTAGATTACTAAGTGAGATTCACTAAGCTAGATTAAAACCTTGAGGTTAAGATTGACCTTGAGAGTTGAGAATCACATACGAGTAAGAGATCTTACGGTTGTAGCTATGACAATAGGAGTTGAATCTTAGAAGAATGAAGACCTGAAGATGAGTTTCGAGTTAAGAACATTGAGGTATAATATAAGAGTGATCTTGAAGTAAAGGAATTCTGGGTTGTGTAGGGTGTTAAGGTTGGTCATAAGTTGGTGATCGATTGATGTTGATTAGGAGGTTGCGGACATAATGACCATGTGATAAAATTTGAATGATGTTAGCATAATAAGTTATGATTATGGATAGCAGGATCAAGTGGTGAGTGTGGAAGCATGACGACATTTATCAGGTCGTTTGGGTAAGTGAAGGAGTTATAGTTTTAAGGAACGGATATTCATTTAAGAGGTATTGAAGGATTAAAGGTCGTTAGAGGACCAAACTTGGTGAAGGTTTAGGTTTTAAATCTATGAATGTCTGTCTAAGGTCTGTAAGACTCGAAGGTTGTCAGAATTTGATTGAGAGATTAAGAAGTTGAGTGACGAGATGGTGATTGAGTCACAAAAAGGAAGGTGTTAGTATTAAGATGAATACCTGAGGTTGTTATATTTTGACGAGTTTCGTAGAGTATAAGAGTCAACGGGACTTTGTTATGGATTTTGATGATGCATATTACGGGTAACAAGTGAATTTTACTAAAGTTGAATGAGAATCCTAGGGCTAAGGTTGACCTAGTGAGCTGAGATTCATGTACACATAAGAGATTTAGTGGTGTTAGCGGTTACGATAATAGTTAAATCTCAGAATGTTGAAGGATCGGATGATAAAATGGCTAGTTAAGTCTCTTGAGATATAGTTATGATTTAATCTTCTAGAGGATAAGTCTCGATTTGTGCGAAGTGTTAGGAATTTCAGTAAGTGTAAATAGGTTTGAGTGAGGGAAGTTTTGAGGAAGAAGACGATAATAATGGATTGTTAGATATTAAGAGGATTATTATCTTATAAGTTGTTGATAGATTGATGTTGAAGGGGATAAGATTATTGAAGGACAAGAAATAAGGACATAGGTCGAGGTTTAATTCAAGTAGTGATTAAGTAGAAGTTTGATTTCTGGGTGTTTGTAAAGATAGTTACGAAGTTGGAGGTATGTTAATGGACTAGCGGTTTCCAAGGGGATGTTTCGTCTAAGAGTTATCGAACGGACAAGTGGAGTTTTGGACTGTAGATGAAGATCACGAGGACAAGTTGAGTATCTACTTTGAGATGACAGAGAGGCACTGAGTTTAAGAAGAATTCCGGACGACCGAAAGTAAAGAAGTAAGTGGCTAAGGTTGTGCGACTGCACGGAGTGCCAACCGGTATCATTTCAAGAAGAGATCCGACGCAAGTGATCGAGCCAGACGACATGAAGTTGAATGATGGTTTGTCTTTTGAGACACCGACAGTTAGCAGTGGGGATAGAAGAGTGAAACAGTTAAGGGGAAAACAACTTGCTTAAGTAAAGGTTATGAGGAACAATGACACGGGCAATACTACAGGGGAATTGGAAGACCAGATCAAGGAACTGTATTCCGGACTTTTCTCAGAACTCTGAGTTTCGAGGACGAAACTTTCTTTTTGGAGGGGAGTACCCGGATTTTCGGAACAAGTTAATTTCCGACTCACGCGTGGAATCAGTGTAAGCGTGACAGGAGTTTGATATTTGAGAAAGATTAATGAAGAAGAAAGTTCAGGAATTGCTCGAGGAATGTGGCGTTGTTTCTTTCGGAGCTAGTGCGAGTCGTCTGCACATCTGCCTTATGGCGAGCATGTCCAGAATAGGCTATTTCGCTCTTAAAGCAACGTTTTAAGTGAGATTTCGAACTCTTGGAAAATTTAAAGTTTCTCTTTATTTTTCCATCGACCAGCGTTTCATTTCGGAACTCTGGACTGTACGCACGATGGGTTTAACTTTTCGGATGTCCGCCGACGCTAATTTCTTTGCTTCGAAACCTTAGTTTTGAGCGAAGGATGAAGACTTTTTCTATTCGGGACATCTAACGAAGATTCCGTCCACGTTGCCAGACTTGTTTCGACATTTCCAATCTTTCTTCTGTTGGAAGTTTTGTCGTCTGAGCATCACAGCAAAAAGTAGTTTTTCGGGACAGACTAACTTACACCGCTTTTGGCGTTTTGGATATCGTTTTTCCCAAATCTTAGATATTTGTTTTGAGTTCTAGAATTCTGACGCCAGAATCTCTCTTAGAATTCCACGGTGATCGTGCTGCAAAAATCGGAATCGCGAAATTTTCATTTTCCCGCGATTTCGCCTGCCTATAAATAGCTCAAAAAGCAAAAATTCCTTCATTTTCTTCCTTTTGTGGCTGAATTTCGTGGAGAGCAAGGGGGGAGGAGATTTTCACGAAAACTTGACCAATCTTCGTGCAGTTCGTCCCTACTTCTAGGTATCGAGGTAACTAACACGATTCCTACCTCTGATTGTTGTTTCTGTTGCGTTTCTGAAGTCGTTTCTGTGCTCACAGTTTTGAGCTTTTTCTAAAATGGTCCGATTTCTTCGATTTCTTGGTTGGGTTATGTTCCTTACGTTCCCCTGAGTCTAAAACCTCTGTCAGTAAACGCTGATTGTGATCCAGTTGTCCAGGATCTGAAAAACTGTTTCAAAACCCTTTTTGTCTCACATTTCGAAACTTTATTGTCGAAAAGACTTAATCTGACTTCGTGCCTTTAGGATTTGTTGTCACGGATGTCATGAGGATCATTGCTGTCAAATTTGTTTTCAGAACTGATAACTTTGAAGTTTTGAGCCTTTATTTTGGACCAAAATGCCCCTGGATAGTCGTATTTCGGCCCGATTGTCCGAAAATTGTTCTGACAGTTTCTTTGCCTTAGTTTTACCCTAAAACTACCTTGTGAATTGATTTGGTCAAAGAAAAAGAGCCGAAGCCCTTTTTCCTTTGTGGCCGTGACCTTGTAGTGTTGGGGAGGGAGTTTTCGTTTTCGAAAACTTGTCTTTTCGTACCCGATTGTCGTCTTCTGAAGCTTTAATGCTTTGTCTATCGTTTATGTGTTGTTTTGTGATCGAACTAATCGATATTGTTCGGATTCTGCTTTGTTTTCTCCGAGGTTCAGTTGAAGGAACTTTGGAAGGTTCGGAGCACTTGAGTGAAGGAGCTTGTGATTTCGAAGCTGGATCAGCTCGAGGTTAGGGCAACTTGCTATATTTAGCTATGATTGCATGATAGGCGTCGATAAACTCGACCTATGCTTTATCTGATGTTGTATATGATGATGATTTCTTGTTATGATTGTTTCATAACTTATGATATTGATGATGTGTTGAATTGAGCGTTTTGACGCAACTTCGGAGTGGAGGTTCATTGATCCGGTGATCTTTGACATTTCGGGTTGGATGAACAAACCTAGGCAAGTCCAAATGTGGGGTTTGAGACTTAGCCATTTGTTGGGATTCGTTGGAATTCCTAGACTTTCCCCGGGAAATGTATTTTGGGTGGTTGATTTTTGGAAACTTAGAATGATAGAGCTTTCGAAAAATAAAGACTTGGGAAACTTAGACTTTGAGAAATAAACTCATAATTTGACTAATTTGAATTGAAATCATTTTTATTAACGTTTAAGCATAGGAGAACTGAAGGGGAAAAATATTTACGAAAGGCGGGGGAAAAGTCGACCTTTGTTGTGGGTTTGGAGAGTTATCGGAATTGGGAAAGCCACTAAGGTGAGCTATGGTGATGATTGAAAGTCACCGAGTACGTTAGTACTCTTGGGGAAGTGTTATGGAGTTGTGTTGTATTGACCGACACTAACTCTTGGGTTGTTTTGAGTTTGGGTCGGAGCAGTTTGTTGTTTGGCTATCTAAAGGATAAGCCGGGGGAACTATAAGTTTCCAAGTACATTGGTACTCCTTCGCTCGTTGAGCAGTTTATTTAGCCATCCAAAGGATGAGCCGGGATGTAACACCCCGATTTCCAGGTGTCACTTTAGTAACCAAAAATAATCTTTACGCGGAAAACAGGTAATTTTTTTTTTCGTTTTCTTTCCTTTAAATCAAAACGATAAGGAAGTAAAGACAAAACCCGACTACTAAACTAACTGATATACAACATATACAAAGGTACAGCCTCTGCTGCACTATCCCGTCACGCGCACACGCAGTGACTCCAAGGTAACATGCTCGTAGGCGAATATATACAGACCCAGAAGTGTAAGTGAGAAAATTATAATTACAAACCACTAGGAGAAAGTCGGCCTCAAAATGGCCTAAGCAAAGACCCCTATGGTCCGACTGACTCACTGTGATCCCTCCGTAAGAGAATCACACAAAAGCCATGCATCGGGAACCTACCCTGTCCCAAAAGCAAAACGAATCAGAGCTATTACAGTAACAACCAACTCCAAAAGACTCTAACCACCCATACCCCACACTACTATCATCGACCCTCCCTCGATCAGGCATGAAGTCCGGGTCCTCGTCGAAAGCGTCAGTAATAGTCGTTCCGCTCCGGGTCTTTCCCGCACAACGAATCATCACGAACCGGCTGACAGACGCCTGGCAGCAGGCCGACCGCCCAAACACAAACATACAAACAAAGCCAAGGCGCTAGGGTCAACTTACAGAATACAATAGATATACAATCAACTTGTGATAAAGGGGATATATACATATGTTGTATATATATACATATAAGTTATGTATTGCCTACTCTAAGGTATATACATAGCATGTTCTCGAATCTCCTACACAGTTCAATCATTAATACCTAACGATGTTCATCAACATCAAATCATCATAATCTCAACATATGAAGTTAGGTGATAAGGTTAGTCAAACAATGTATCGTCCTCCCAACACACACGTATCCAACTAAACCAATGTTCCCTGTCGTTGTCCTAGGGTAAACGACGATGAAATCTCACGCTTCCATGAAGTCTCACGCTTCAATGGGGTCTTACGCTTTCACGAAGTCTCACGCTTCAGTGAAACCTCACACATTCACGAAGTCTCACGCTTCAGTGAAGTTTCGCGCCTTCACGAAGTCTCACGCTTCAGTGAAGTTGCACGCCTCCGCAAAGTCTCCCGCTTCAGCGAAGGTTCCCGTCTCCACGAGGTCTCCCGCCTCAGTGAAGTTTCTGCTTTCACGAAGTCTCACGCTTCAGTGAAGCTCCGAAGGTATATACTGTACCCGAAGGTATATAGATATACTGTACCCGAAGGTATATACTGTACCCGAAGGTATATAGATATACTGTACCCGAAGGTATATACTGTACCCGAAGGTATATAGATATACTGTACCCGAAGGTATATACTGTACCCGAAGGTATATAGATATACTGTACCCGAAGGTATATACTGTACCCGAAGGTATATGTCGATTCGGCGACAAAAGATAATTAATTATGAAAGGAGTGCGATCACCCTTGATGACTTCTTGAGTCATCTGACTCATCAAATCTCGATGGTCAAAAACTGCTCCGACCCAAACTCAAAACAACCCAAGAGTTAGTGTCGGTCAATACAACACAACTCCACCAACAAGAATACACGAGGGTCTAGTGTCGGTCAATACAACACAGCCCAAACAAAACCCAGAGTCTGTGCCGGTCAATACAACACGACTCGAACAACACTACCAGGAGTACTAGAGTACTCGGTGACTTTCAATCATCACCATAGCCCACCTTGATGGCTTTCCCAACTCCAAACTCTCCAAACCCACAACATAAGTCGACTTTTCCCCGCCTTTCATAGATATTTTTCCCCTTCAGTTCTCCTATGCTTAAACGTTAATAAAAAATGATTTCAATTCAAATTATTCAAATTATGAGTTTATTTCTCAAAGTCTAAGTTTCCCAAGTCTTTATTTTTCGAAAGCTCTATCATTCTAAGTTTCCAAAAAATCAACCACCCAAAATACATTTCCCGGGGAAAGTCTAGGAATTCCAACGAATCCCAACAAATGGCTAAGTCTCAAACCCCACATTCGGACTTGCCTAGGGTTGTTCATCCAACCCGAAATGTCAAAGATCACCAGATCAATGAACCTCCACTCCGAAGTTGCGTCGAAACGCTCAATTCAACACATCATCAATATCATAAGTTATGAAAACAATCATAACAACAAATCATCATCATAAACAACATCAGATAAAGCATAAGTCGAATTTATCGACGCCTATCATGCAATCATAGCTAAATATAGCAAGTTGCCCTAACCTCGAGCTGTTCCAGCTTCGCAAACAAAGTTCTCCTCAAACAATTGCTCTGAGTCTTCCAAAGTTCCCTCAACTGAACCTCGGAGAAAAACAAAGCAGAAACCAAACAAAATCGATTAGTTCGATCGCAAAACAATACATAAACGATAGACAAAGCATTAAAGCTTCAGAATAGGACAATCAGGTACGAAAAGACAAGTTTTCGAAACCGAAAAACTCCCCCCTAAAGGAAATAGTCCACGGCCTCAAAGGAAAAAGGGCTTCGGCTCTTTTTCTTTGATCAAATCAATTCACAAGGTAGTTTTAGGGTAAAACTAATGCAAAGAAACTGTCAGAACAATTTTCGGACAATCGGGCCGAAATACGACTACGCAGGGGCATTTTGGTCCAAAATAAAGGCTCAAAATTTCAAAGTTATCAGTTCTGAAAACAAATTTGACAGCAATGATCCTCATGACATCCGTGACAACAAATCCTAAAGGCACGAAGTCAGATTAAGTCTTTTTGACAATAAAGTTTCGAAATGTGAGACAAAAAGAGTTTTGAGTCAATTTTTCAGATCCTGGACAACTGAATCGCAATCAGAGTTTACTGACAGAGGTTTTAGACTCAGGGGAACATAAGGAACATAACCCAAGCGAGAAATCAGAGAAATCGGACAATTTTAGAAAAAGCTCAAAACTTAGAGCACAGAAACGACTTCAGAAACTCCGCAGAAACAGAAATCAGAGGCAGGATTCATGATAGTTACCTCAATACCTAGAAGTAGGGACGAACTGCACGAAGATTGGTCAAGTTTTCGCGGAAATCCCCTCCCCCTTGCTCTCCACGAAATCAGCCACAAATGGAGGAAAAATGGAAGATATTTTGCTTTTTCGCCTATTTATAGGCGGGCGAAATCGCGGGAAAATGAAAATTTCGCGATTCCGATTTTTGCAGCACGTTCACCGAGGAATTCTAAGAGAGATTCTAGCGTCAGAATTCCAGAACTCAAAACAAATATCTATGATATGGGAAAAACGATATCGAAAATCTCAAAAGCGGTGTAAGTTAAATCTGTCCCGAAAAACTACTTTTTGCTGTGATCGCCGGACGACAAAACTTCCTTCTGAAGAAAGATTGGAAACGTCGAAACAAATCTGGCAACGCGGACGGAATCTTCGTTAGAAGTCCCGAATAGAAAAAGTCTTCATCCATTGCTCGAAAATAGGGTTTCGAAGCAAAGAAATTAGCGTCGGCGGACATCCGAAAAGTGAAACCTATCGTGCGTACAGTCCAGAGTTCCGAAATGAAACGCTGGTCGATGGAAAAATAAAGAGAAACTTTAAATTTTCCGAGAGTTCGAAATCTCACTCAAAACGTTGCTTTAAGAGCGAAATAGCCTATTCTGGACACGCTCGCCCTAAGGCAAGTGTGCAGACGACTCGCACTAACTCCGAAAACAACTACGCAACATTCCTCAAGCAATTCCTGAACTTTCTTCTTCATTAATCTTTCTCAAATACCAAACTCCTGTCACGCTTACACTGATTCAACGCGTGAGTCGGAAACTTAACTTGTTCTGAAAATCCAGGTCTTACAATACTCCCCTCCAAAAAGAAAGTTTCGTCCTCGAAACTCAGAGTTCAGCAAAAAGTCCGGAGTATAGTTCCTTGATCTTATCTTCCAATTCCCATGTAGTATTGCCTGTGTCATTGTTCCTCATAACCTTTACTTAAGCAATCTGTTCTCCCCTTAATTGTTTCACTCTTCTATCCCCACTGCTAACTGTCGGCGTCTCAAAAGACAAAACATCATTCAACCTCATGTCGTCTGACTCGATTACTTGCGTCGGATCTCTGCTTGAAATGATATCGGTTGGCACTCCGTGCAGTCGCTCAATCTTAGCCACTTACTTCTTTACTTTCGGTCGTCCGAAATTCCTCTTAAACTCGGTGCCTCTCTGTCATCTTAAGGTAAATACTCAACTTATCCTCGTGATCTTCATCTACAGTCCAAAACTCCACTTGTTCGTTCGATAACTTCTAGACGAAATATTGCGTTGGAATCTAATAGTCCATTAAATCACCTCCAACTTCGTAACTATCTTTACAAACACCAAGTAATCAAACTTCTACTTAGTCACTATTCGAATTAAAACTCGACTTATGTCCTTATTCCTTGTCCTTCACTAATCTTATCCCCCTTCAACATCAATCTATCAACAACTTATAAGATAATCCTCCTCTTAATATCTAACAATCCATTATTATCGTCTTCTTCCTCAAAACTTCCCTCACTCAAACCTATTTACACTTACTGAAATTCCTAACACTTCGCACAAATCGAGACTTATCCTCTAGAAGATTAAATCATAACTATACCTCAAGGGACTTAACTAGCCATTTTATCATCCGATCCTTCAACATTCTGAGATTTAACTGTTATCGTAGCCGCTAACACCACTAAATCTCTTATGTGTACATGAATCTCAGCTCACTAGGTCAACCTTAGCCCTAGGATTCTCATTCAACTTTAGTAAAATTCACTTGTTACCCGTAATATGCATCATCAAAATCCATAACAAAGTCCCATTGACTCTTATACTCTACGAAACTCGTCAAAATATAACAACCTCAGGTATTCATCTTAATACTAACACCTTCCTTTTTGTGACTCAATCACCATCTCGTCAATCAACTTCTTAATCTCTCAATCAAATTCTGACAACCTTCGAGTCTTACACACCTTAGACAGACATTCATAGATTTAAAACCTAAACCTTCACCAAGTTTGGTCCTCTAGTGACCTTTAATCCTTCAATACTTCTTAAATGAATATCCGTTTCTTAAAAACTATAACTCCTTCACTTACCCAAACGACCTGACCAGTGTCGTCATGCTTTCACATTCACAACTTATTATGCCAACATCATTCAAATCTTATCACATGGTCATTATGTCCGCAACCTCATAATCAACATCAATCGATCACCAACCTTAACACTCCACACAACCCAGAATTCCTTTACTTCAAGATCTCTCTTATATTATACCTCAATGGTCTTAACCCGAAACTCATCTTCAGGTCTTCATCTTCTAAGATTCAACTCCTATTGTCACACCTACAACCATAAGATCTCCTACTCGTATGTGATTCTCAACTCTCAAGATTCAATCTTAACCCTAAGATTTCAATCCAACTTAGTAAGTCTCACTTAGTAATCTTAGCATATTTCCTTGGAATCCATATCACCAACCTCAAGTATTCAACTTATGCTAAAACTTTCTTTCTCCAACTTAATCATTAATTCAACACTTTTCAAATGAAAATTCATCTCTTAAGACTATAATGTCTCCACATATTAATCAAACGCTTAGCGAAACTTATTGCTCGAACTCGACTATAACAATCTAGTTCAGAGCTAATTCTTCTCAATCTCGCTACCATCAAGGTATCATCTAAAACATGATTAAATCCAACTTATTTAGTCTCTAACAACTCCCCTCAGCAATCACATAACCTATGACTTCATAACTTCCGAGAAACTACTTAATACTTTTCCAGCACTAAATCTCTTGACTTGGTCTACCTCTACTTGGAGTAATCACACGAACTAACCAACCAATGTCTATACGACACTCATCGACTTCCACAGCTTAATCTTTTACAATCAAATGCTTAACACGAACTTTCCTCCCAAATCCGACTAATCCTCATTCAATTCAAATTCATCTTACCCGTCCTTCTATCAAAGTCCATAACCAGCTGTGATTCCGAATATCACCCCCTCAATATTAGGTTGATCAGGCCTAATACATCGAAGGTGGAAATTTAGAAAAACCCACTGGAACAGTCAATGAGTTCCTATCCTCCAGTAGTCACAAATATCCTGATACTAAATCCTTTAATGATCCCGCTACGGAACTACACACCCTCAACATGACACGTATACTACCCATACGGAATCTCCCTAAGATTCGTTCTTCAACTACTAGCTTCCTCATAATCGCATCGGTGGAAGACTACTTTCTAGACTTAGTGTGCTATTCCCAACCTCGTGTAACTTCTATAGTTAAAACACGAGCAACTTCGAATAAGGTCCTACATCGTTCCCACGTTTTTCCTCGTTCAACTCCTCAGCTCTTGCCCTCCTTGGCATGAATCCTTTCCTCTGGAGCAAGTTGTTTTCCTTTCCCAACATTCCCTGATGATTCGCCCCTGAGTGCCTTGCAATCTTGGGAGAAATGTCCCGGCTGGTTGCAATTGAAGCATAGACTTTCTTTGGTCTTGCAGTTCACAGCTAGATGCCCCTCTCGGTTACACTTGAAGCATCTCCGTCCAATCACTGAGCATTTGTTAGCAAAATGCCCAAACTTTCTGCAACGAAAACATGTCACTCCTTTGTCACCAACTGGCTTCCCCCCCAGTATTAGCAGTCGTCGGTTTGTACTCTCTTGAGATAAGATTTCTTCCCTCGGAACGCTGATATGGTCCCCACTTATGGTAGCTCTTCCTTCCGTTGTAGCCTTGGGAACCTGACCTCATTGGTCCCCCAGCTCCAGTTCGGTTCATTCCTCTTTGTTGATACATTGCTGTCGCCATCAGTCGTTGATGATGCTCACGTGTAGCCTCCGCCATCCGGTTAAGATCCACCATCCTCTATCCCATCGAACGTCCGATTAGTACTAACCATACGGTAGCACTAGACAAACCACTCAATCCGATTGAGTAGTAACGCAAGCAATTAGAGCGAAAATCGCTCCGCAGACAATCAATTTTCACTCTTTGCAGAGTCACACAACCTAGCACAGAAGACCTATTCCCCAAAGACTCCCAAAAGACTCGACTAAGCTCTGATACCACAATGTAACACCCCGATTTCCAGGTGTCACTTTAGTAACCAAAAATAATCTTTACGCGGAAAACAGGTAATTTTTTTTTTCGTTTTCTTTCCTTTAAATCAAAACGATAAGGAAGTAAAGACAAAACCCGACTACTAAACTAACTGATATACAACATATACAAAGGTACAGCCTCTGCTGCACTATCCCGTCACGCGCACACGCAGTGACTCCAAGGTAACATGCTCGTAGGCGAATATATACAGACCCAGAAGTGTAAGTGAGAAAATTATAATTACAAACCACTAGGAGAAAGTCGGCCTCAAAATGGCCTAAGCAAAGACCCCTATGGTCCGACTGACTCACTGTGATCCCTCCGTAAGAGAATCACACAAAAGCCATGCATCGGGAACCTACCCTGTCCCAAAAGCAAAACGAATCAGAGCTATTACAGTAACAACCAACTCCAAAAGACTCTAACCACCCATACCCCACACTACTATCATCGACCCTCCCTCGATCAGGCATGAAGTCCGGGTCCTCGTCGAAAGCGTCAGTAATAGTCGTTCCGCTCCGGGTCTTTCCCGCACAACGAATCATCACGAACCGGCTGACAGACGCCTGGCAGCAGGCCGACCGCCCAAACACAAACATACAAACAAAGCCAAGGCGCTAGGGTCAACTTACAGAATACAATAGATATACAATCAACTTGTGATAAAGGGGATATATACATATGTTGTATATATATACATATAAGTTATGTATTGCCTACTCTAAGGTATATACATAGCATGTTCTCGAATCTCCTACACAGTTCAATCATTAATACCTAACGATGTTCATCAACATCAAATCATCATAATCTCAACATATGAAGTTAGGTGATAAGGTTAGTCAAACAATGTATCGTCCTCCCAACACACACGTATCCAACTAAACCAATGTTCCCTGTCGTTGTCCTAGGGTAAACGACGATGAAATCTCACGCTTCCATGAAGTCTCACGCTTCAATGGGGTCTTACGCTTTCACGAAGTCTCACGCTTCAGTGAAACCTCACACATTCACGAAGTCTCACGCTTCAGTGAAGTTTCGCGCCTTCACGAAGTCTCACGCTTCAGTGAAGTTGCACGCCTCCGCAAAGTCTCCCGCTTCAGCGAAGGTTCCCGTCTCCACGAGGTCTCCCGCCTCAGTGAAGTTTCTGCTTTCACGAAGTCTCACGCTTCAGTGAAGCTCCGAAGGTATATACTGTACCCGAAGGTATATAGATATACTGTACCCGAAGGTATATACTGTACCCGAAGGTATATAGATATACTGTACCCGAAGGTATATACTGTACCCGAAGGTATATAGATATACTGTACCCGAAGGTATATACTGTACCCGAAGGTATATAGATATACTGTACCCGAAGGTATATACTGTACCCGAAGGTATATGTCGATTCGGCGACAAAAGATAATTAATTATGAAAGGAGTGCGATCACCCTTGATGACTTCTTGAGTCATCTGACTCATCAAATCTCGATGGTCAAAAACTGCTCCGACCCAAACTCAAAACAACCCAAGAGTTAGTGTCGGTCAATACAACACAACTCCACCAACAAGAATACACGAGGGTCTAGTGTCGGTCAATACAACACAGCCCAAACAAAACCCAGAGTCTGTGCCGGTCAATACAACACGACTCGAACAACACTACCAGGAGTACTAGAGTACTCGGTGACTTTCAATCATCACCATAGCCCACCTTGATGGCTTTCCCAACTCCAAACTCTCCAAACCCACAACATAAGTCGACTTTTCCCCGCCTTTCATAGATATTTTTCCCCTTCAGTTCTCCTATGCTTAAACGTTAATAAAAAATGATTTCAATTCAAATTATTCAAATTATGAGTTTATTTCTCAAAGTCTAAGTTTCCCAAGTCTTTATTTTTCGAAAGCTCTATCATTCTAAGTTTCCAAAAAATCAACCACCCAAAATACATTTCCCGGGGAAAGTCTAGGAATTCCAACGAATCCCAACAAATGGCTAAGTCTCAAACCCCACATTCGGACTTGCCTAGGGTTGTTCATCCAACCCGAAATGTCAAAGATCACCAGATCAATGAACCTCCACTCCGAAGTTGCGTCGAAACGCTCAATTCAACACATCATCAATATCATAAGTTATGAAAACAATCATAACAACAAATCATCATCATAAACAACATCAGATAAAGCATAAGTCGAATTTATCGACGCCTATCATGCAATCATAGCTAAATATAGCAAGTTGCCCTAACCTCGAGCTGTTCCAGCTTCGCAAACAAAGTTCTCCTCAAACAATTGCTCTGAGTCTTCCAAAGTTCCCTCAACTGAACCTCGGAGAAAAACAAAGCAGAAACCAAACAAAATCGATTAGTTCGATCGCAAAACAATACATAAACGATAGACAAAGCATTAAAGCTTCAGAATAGGACAATCAGGTACGAAAAGACAAGTTTTCGAAACCGAAAAACTCCCCCCTAAAGGAAATAGTCCACGGCCTCAAAGGAAAAAGGGCTTCGGCTCTTTTTCTTTGATCAAATCAATTCACAAGGTAGTTTTAGGGTAAAACTAATGCAAAGAAACTGTCAGAACAATTTTCGGACAATCGGGCCGAAATACGACTACGCAGGGGCATTTTGGTCCAAAATAAAGGCTCAAAATTTCAAAGTTATCAGTTCTGAAAACAAATTTGACAGCAATGATCCTCATGACATCCGTGACAACAAATCCTAAAGGCACGAAGTCAGATTAAGTCTTTTTGACAATAAAGTTTCGAAATGTGAGACAAAAAGAGTTTTGAGTCAATTTTTCAGATCCTGGACAACTGAATCGCAATCAGAGTTTACTGACAGAGGTTTTAGACTCAGGGGAACATAAGGAACATAACCCAAGCGAGAAATCAGAGAAATCGGACAATTTTAGAAAAAGCTCAAAACTTAGAGCACAGAAACGACTTCAGAAACTCCGCAGAAACAGAAATCAGAGGCAGGATTCATGATAGTTACCTCAATACCTAGAAGTAGGGACGAACTGCACGAAGATTGGTCAAGTTTTCGCGGAAATCCCCTCCCCCTTGCTCTCCACGAAATCAGCCACAAATGGAGGAAAAATGGAAGATATTTTGCTTTTTCGCCTATTTATAGGCGGGCGAAATCGCGGGAAAATGAAAATTTCGCGATTCCGATTTTTGCAGCACGTTCACCGAGGAATTCTAAGAGAGATTCTAGCGTCAGAATTCCAGAACTCAAAACAAATATCTATGATATGGGAAAAACGATATCGAAAATCTCAAAAGCGGTGTAAGTTAAATCTGTCCCGAAAAACTACTTTTTGCTGTGATCGCCGGACGACAAAACTTCCTTCTGAAGAAAGATTGGAAACGTCGAAACAAATCTGGCAACGCGGACGGAATCTTCGTTAGAAGTCCCGAATAGAAAAAGTCTTCATCCATTGCTCGAAAATAGGGTTTCGAAGCAAAGAAATTAGCGTCGGCGGACATCCGAAAAGTGAAACCTATCGTGCGTACAGTCCAGAGTTCCGAAATGAAACGCTGGTCGATGGAAAAATAAAGAGAAACTTTAAATTTTCCGAGAGTTCGAAATCTCACTCAAAACGTTGCTTTAAGAGCGAAATAGCCTATTCTGGACACGCTCGCCCTAAGGCAAGTGTGCAGACGACTCGCACTAACTCCGAAAACAACTACGCAACATTCCTCAAGCAATTCCTGAACTTTCTTCTTCATTAATCTTTCTCAAATACCAAACTCCTGTCACGCTTACACTGATTCAACGCGTGAGTCGGAAACTTAACTTGTTCTGAAAATCCAGGTCTTACACGGGAAGCTTCACTGAGGCGTGAGACTTCGTGAAAGCATGGAACTTCACTGAAGCGTGAGACTTCGTGAAAGCAGAAACTTCACTGAGGCGGGAGACCTCGTGGAGACGGGAACCTTCGCTGAAACGGGAGACTTTGCGGAGGCGTACACCTTTGCTGAAGCGGGAGACTTTGCGGAGGCGTGCAACTTCACTTAAGCGTGAGACTTCGTGAAGGCGCGAAACTTCACTGAAGCGTGAGACTTCGTGAATGTGTGAGATTTCACTGAAGCGTGAGACTTCGTGAAAGCGTAAGACCCCATTGAAGCGTGAGACTTCATGGAAGCGTGAGATTTCATCGTCGTTTACCCTAGGGCAACGACAGGGAACATTGGTTTAGTTGGATACGTGTGTGTTGGGAGGACGATACATTGTTTGACTAACCTTATCACCTGACTTCATATGTTGAGATTATGATGATTTGATGTTGATGAACATCGTTAGGTATTAATGATTGAACTGTGTAGGAGATTCGAGAACATGTTATGTATATACCTTAGAGTAGGCAATACATAACTTATATGTATATATCCCCTTTATCACAAGTTGATTGTATATCTATTGTATTCTGTAAGTTGACCCTAGCGCCTTGGCTTTGTTTGTATGTTTGTGTTTGGGCGGTCGGCCTGCTGCCAGGCGTCTGTCAGCCGGTTCGTGATGATTTGTTGTGCGGGAAAGACCCGGAGCGGAACGACTAATACTGAAGCTTTCGACGAGGACCCGGACTTCATGCCTGATCGAGGGAGGGTCGATGATAGTAGTGTGGGGTATGGGTGGTTAGAGTCTTTTGGAGTTGGTTGTTACTGTAATAGCTCTGATTCGTTTTGCTTTTGGGACAGGGTAGGTTCCCGATGCATGGCTTTTTGTGTGGTTCTCTTACGGAGGGATCACAGTGAGTCAGTCAGACCATAGGGGTCTTTGCTTAGGCCATTTTGAGGCCGACTTTCTCCTAGTGGTTTGTAATTATACTTTTTCTCACTCACACTTCTGGATCTGTAAATATTTGCCTACGGGCACACTACTTTGGAGTCACTGCGAGTGTGTGTGACGTGGAAGTGTAGCTGAGGCTGTACATGTTTATATTTGATGTATATTGGTTAGTTTAGTGGTTGGGTTATGTCTTTATCTCCTTATCGCTTTATTTACAAAGGAATCAATCAAAAAAAATTTATTACCTGTTTTTCCGCGAAGGTTTATTTTTGGTTACTAAAGTGACACCTGGAAATCGGGGTGTTACAAGTGACGTTCCGAAGTTGACAGGCTCTGTGTAGCCAATGAGCCCAGCATACATATGTGATGTGTATTGGATGTTGCCGGGGCATGCATTGTATAATTGCATCTAATTTGTGATTGATTATATGTTGACTGATTGAATGATGATTTTTGTGTGATCGTGGAATAACTAATAGGCTAGTAGTCCAAATGGGACTCATGGTATAAGCCTATTTATCACCCATGTTGGTAGCTCACTCTCTCCCGCTTATTTTTTCAGATACAGGCTAGGATTGGGAAGAGTCAAGTTCAAGTCATGCCAAAGCTATTAAGCCATGGTAGTTGTCGGTGAGTAGAAAAGCACGGAGTGAAGACATTAGAGATTAGTGTATGGTATAATCATGTGATCCATATAATGTAAAGTAGATTGACAAACAAAAGGTGAATGTTTGTAATGTGAAAGGAAGCAGAACTGAGTGTATAGAAGTGCACGAGAGAGAGAGACTTGATGTATGTAAGCGTTGAAAAGAAAAAGTTTTAAAAAGTTGGCTTAAATATAGTTGAGGTCCCTAGCATTGTAAGAGGAATCAGTCTAGGTCCCTAGAAAAATTTTCTTTTAAATGTCATCCCTCCAAAAAAATTTTGCATCACATTGAGTCTAGAGTGTTTTTAAGTCTTATGTGACACAAATTTTGTCTGCCATTTTGCTTAAGAAAATTTTGAGGTTATGCGTGGTGCCTTGGTTTTTTGGTTGATTATGTAAACATTTAATTATTGATGTTCGTGCTGTTTGATTATAGGATTTATGCTTACTTGCTCATGTTGTATGTTCTTCTATACTAATTTGATTCGTACACAAAAACCACATCTTTCCTTCTCTGTTTTTATTTGTATTTTTTTACAGCTTCTTTTTCTTTTCCACTCCGTCTTTACCTCAATCTGGCTCTCATTGTCATCCATCTTCCACTTACTCATCATCCTTTTTACTCATCCATTACTGAGTTTTTATCTCAGTTAGAAGCAGAAAAATAAATCATTAATAATTATTAAGTAATTAAAATAAATAGGAATGTCATGTGGTAATGATGAGTGAGCAAAATCGTGCCACATAAGGCTTAAAAACACTATGGACCCAATTTGATGCAAATTTTTTTTGGAGGGATGACATGTAAGATCAAGATTTGGTCATGTGGTACAACTCTATGTTTTGATGATAACAAGTATTTATTTGTGGATGAACAACTATGATACTCTAATGTTTGTCTTGAGTGTTTTGACAAACAGGTTCTGATTCTGACACCAGAAGATATATTCGTCAGAAGATCTGAAGATCAGAGGATCTGAAGATCAGAGGATCTGAAGATCAGAGGATCAGAGGATCAGAAGATCTGAAGACCAGAAGCTCTGAGGGACCAGAGGCTCTGAAGGTTCAGAAGCTCTGAAGGTCCAGAAGCAGAAGTTACGAAGGTCAGAGGATCCAAGCATCCCTCTGACTCTGATCACCAAGCTTCACAAGTTTCAACACGAAGCATAACTCTGATCAGAAGTCTCCTAGGTTAAAAGGTCAAGTCGCTATCCAAGTACAAAAGCAAGTGTACCTTCCTGACGACCTACCTAACGTTCTCAGCCACAGCAGATTCTGGAAGTTCCAGAAATGCCCTCCAACGGTCATATTCTCTCAACAGAAATATCCTTTGCACCTTGGACTATAAAAGGCTGAAGAAAAGAAGAAAGACTAAGAGTGAGAGAAATCAAGAGCTGCAATACAAGAAAAGATTCAAGCCTCTACTTTCTTCATCTATTCTTATTTGGTTTACACTCAGCTTATTTAGAAGCAAACCTTTGTAAACACCAACCTCAAACAGTTGTTTGATTTTCCTTAAGGGACCGGGTAGGTCAGTATCCTTAAGAAGACTAAGAGAGTGAATCTTAGTGGTGATTCCTTTAGGAGATCAAGGTTGATCGGATCCTAGAGAAGACTAAGAGAGTGAATCTTAGTGATAGCTAAGTCAGTGTATTGTTAGTCACTTGTAGGTTTCAAGTGCAGTTGTAACAATTATCTGATTAGTGGATTGCCTTCATTCTAAGAAGGAAGAAATCACCTTAACGGGTGGACTGGATTAGCTTGAGGGATTTATCAAGTGAACCAGGATAAAATACTTGTGTGCTTTTCTCTCTCTATCTTTATCCGCTGCACCATCTATCTTAGAGAAACCGAAAAGATTTACTTTAAATCTTAAGGGGAAAGTTTTTATATTGAAAACGCTATTCAACCCCCCCCCCCTTTTAGTCGTTTTTCACACCTTCAATTGGTATCAGAGCGCAAGTTCTGATTACCACACTTAACAGTGTTCAGTAGATCCGGGCCAGTGTGAAAAACTCATGGATTCCACCACTACTACAAGCAAATATCAATACAGTGCAAGACCACCTATCTTTGATGGTCAGAGATTTGATTTTTGGAAAGATAGAATCAAAAGCTTCTTTCTTGGCTTTGATCCTGATCTTTGGGATTTTGTTGTTTATGGCTACACCCCTCCTGTTGATGAACATGGTGTAAAAATCCCAAGGGAGAAGATGAGTGAAGATCAAAAGAAGGAGTTCAGAGATCATCACCGATCAAGAGCTATTCTACAAAGTGCCATTTCATATGAAGAATATGAGAAAATTACTGATCGTGATTCCGCCAAGGGCATATTTGATTCCTTAAAGATGACACATGAAGGAAACAAAAAGGTGAAAGAGACAAAGGCGTTGTCTCTAATCAAGCAGTATGAATCCTTCCAAATGGAACCTGACGAATCCATTGAGGATATGTTTTCCAGACTTCAGTTGCTCGTAGCTGGAATAAGACCTCTTAACAAAAGCTACACTACAAAAGATCATGTCATAAGGGTCATCAGAAGTCTTCCTGAAAGCTGGATGCCTTTAGTGACTTCAATAGAGCTTACAAGAGATGTTGAGCATATGAGTTTAGAAGAACTCATCAGCATACTGAAGTGTCATGAACTAAAGCGTGCTGAACATCAAGATCACAAGAAGAAGTCTATTGCCTTGAAATCCAAATCTGAAAAGGCTAAGGTTGAGAAGTCAAAGACTCTTCAAGCTGAAGAAGAAGAATCTGAAGAAGCATCAGAAGATTCTGATGAAGATGAGCTGACTCTGATCTCCAAGAGACTCAACCGCATCTGGAAGCACAGGCAAAGCAAGTTCAAAGGCTCTGGAAAGGCAAGAGGAAAGTCTGAATCCTCAGGTCAGAAGAAGTCATCAATCAAGGAAGTCACTTGCTTTGAGTGCAAAGAATCAGGGCACTACAAAAGTGACTGTCCAAAATTGAAGAAGGACAAGAAGCCAAAGAAGCACTTCAAGACCAAGAAGAGTCTGATGGTGACATTCGATGAATCAGAGTCAGAGGATGTTGACTCTGATGGTGAAGTCCAAGGACTCATGGCTATTGTCAAAGACAAAGGAACAGAGTCAAAGGAAGCTGTTGACTCTGACTCAGAATCAGAAGGAGATCCAGACTCTGACGATGAAAATGAGGTATTTGATTCTTTCTCAACTTCTGAACTTAAAGATGCTTTGTCTGAAATTATGGATAAATATAACTCTCTCTTGACTAAGCATAAAAGGTTGAAAAAGAATTTCTCTGCTGCCTCTGAAACTTCTGTTGAACATGAGAAAATTATTTCTGATTTAAAAAATGATAATCATGCTTTGATTAATTCTAACTCTGTGCTTAAGAATCAAATTGCAAAGTTAGAAGAAGTTATTGCCTGCGATGCCTCTGATAGTAAGCATGAATCTAAGTATGAAAAATCTTTTCAAAGATTCCTGGCTAAAAGCGTAGATAGAAGCTTGATGGCTTCATTGATCTATGGCGTGAGCAGAAATGGAATGCATGGCATTGGCTATTCTAAACCAATTAGAAATGAGCCCTCTGTGCCTAAAGCTAAATCTTTGTATGAATGCTTTGTTCCCTCTGGTACCATATTGCCTGACCCTGTACCTGCTGAAGCTGCTAAACCTCCTCTTATAAAGGGATCTTTCTCCATGTCTAAATATCATGCAAAAATTCCTGTATATTATCCTGTTGAAAGACCCAAAGTTGTCAGAACTTCTGGGCTAACTAACAAGAAAGGACCCAGAAAGTGGGTACCTAGGGATAAGATTATATATGTTGCAGATATCTTCAATAGGTCCATCGAAACTCCAACCATGGAACCTGGACAGTGGATGCAAGCAACACATGACGGGAGAAAGGCATATGTCCCAAGATCCAAAACTTGAACCTGAAGGTGAAGTTGATCTTGGAGGCATCAGTAGAGTAAGATTTGGTCAAGTCAAAGCTAGCTGAAAAAGCTTGCAGAGATGAGCATGACTGTTTCAGATAGAAACAAAGACTCAGAACTTGACGAACCAGAAGCAACAACATCAGAAGATGCTACTACAACTTCTGACTTGCGTCATCAGAAGAAGAGTAGGTTCCTAGCTTCTCATTCTGAAGTATCTGAAGATGAAATTTTTGTCCAGAACGGAGATGTCACCAGAACCACACTTCTGCTCTCATCAGAAGATACACTAATCAGAAGCCAAGTATCCCTTGGTATTACTTCTGAGGGGGAGTATTTCGTCTTTTGCTCTTACTTTTTTTTCCACCTTCATTCTTTTTGCTTATGACAAAAAGGGGGAGAACTTATAGTATCTTGACAACTCCTATATTATTTAGCTCAGAATCTAGATATTACTAACGTTGATATTAAGTACTAGATTCAGGGGGAGCTTAGCTCAGAATCAAGCACGAGTCTTGGATTCAGAAGGAGCAAGATAAACTATACACATCAGGATAAGTTTTAACTCTGATACCTTATACTCTGAGTGTATTCAGTTTATTTGTTTAGAGTTGTTCATCAAAATACATGGTTTTGTCATCATCAAAAAGGGGGAGATTGTAAGATCAAGATTTGGTCATGTGGTACAACTCTATGTTTTGATGATAACAAGTATTTATTTGTGGATGAACAACTATGATACTCTAATGTTTGTCTTGAGTGTTTTGACAAACAGGTTCTGATTCTGACACCAGAAGATATATTCGTCAGAAGATCTGAAGATCAGAGGATCTGAAGATCAGAGGATCTGAAGATCAGAGGATCAGAGGATCAGAAGATCTGAAGACCAGAAGCTCTGAGGGACCAGAGGCTCTGAAGGTTCAGAAGCTCTGAAGGTCCAGAAGCAGAAGTTACGAAGGTCAGAGGATCCAAGCATCCCTCTGACTCTGATCACCAAGCTTCACAAGTTTCAACACGAAGCATAACTCTGATCAGAAGTCTCCTAGGTTAAAAGGTCAAGTCGCTATCCAAGTACAAAAGCAAGTGTACCTTCCTGACGACCTACCTAACGTTCTCAGCCACAGCAGATTCTGGAAGTTCCAGAAATGCCCTCCAACGGTCATATTCTCTCAACAGAAATATCCTTTGCACCTTGGACTATAAAAGGCTGAAGAAAAGAAGAAAGACTAAGAGTGAGAGAAATCAAGAGCTGCAATACAAGAAAAGATTCAAGCCTCTACTTTCTTCATCTATTCTTATTTGGTTTACACTCAGCTTATTTAGAAGCAAACCTTTGTAAACACCAACCTCAAACAGTTGTTTGATTTTCCTTAAGGGACCGGGTAGGTCAGTATCCTTAAGAAGACTAAGAGAGTGAATCTTAGTGGTGATTCCTTTAGGAGATCAAGGTTGATCGGATCCTAGAGAAGACTAAGAGAGTGAATCTTAGTGATAGCTAAGTCAGTGTATTGTTAGTCACTTGTAGGTTTCAAGTGCAGTTGTAACAATTATCTGATTAGTGGATTGCCTTCATTCTAAGAAGGAAGAAATCACCTTAACGGGTGGACTGGATTAGCTTGAGGGATTTATCAAGTGAACCAGGATAAAATACTTGTGTGCTTTTCTCTCTCTATCTTTATCCGCTGCACCATCTATCTTAGAGAAACCGAAAAGATTTACTTTAAATCTTAAGGGGAAAGTTTTTATATTGAAAACGCTATTCAACCCCCCCCCCCTTTTAGTCGTTTTTCACACCTTCATGACATTTAAAAGAAAAAATTTCCAAGGACCAAGACTGATTCCTCTTATAATGTTAGGGACCTCAACCATATTTAAGCCTAAAAAGTTTGTGTTTGAAGTGGTCACCACACTTCTCAATGAAAAATTATCATGAAAATAGGAAATGAAAATTAAAGTTACAAATGAAGGTGTTTTTTTAAGTAATTTGTTGATCTTCTAAATCTGTCATAGAGATAATGTGAAACACATTAAAATAAAGGTGTTGAAGGATTTTTAAATCTACATGTTCCTGATATAAACCCTAAGATCTAAATAGATGACCAAAAGACTTAGAGTGTTATTCCAGTGTGTAAAAGATAATCTACATAGAAGGGGGGAAGTCTTCCTTTTATAGCAGGTCGACCTCTGAACCCTAATCGACGTACTTATTACAATTGACCAATCATGCCCGTTAATGGGGCGTAATCACTACCGTGTCGGTTGACTTGCGGATCAATCCCGTCCATCAAGGAAGCCCTTCATCACCTGGTCGACTGACTTTGTGCCAGGATGTGTTGGTCAGCAACAGTCATGACCTTTGACCAAGCGCGTGATCAACGGTCGATTTGCTTCCTCATCAACGGTTGGATGTTTTCGTAGTGGAGTGAACTTTTACATTAGTCTTCTAGCATGTAAGCCCAGACTGCACCTATCCAGCCCAAACTTCGGAGAGCAGCCTGGGCTTCTAGTAGGGACCTGACCATCCAGTACAAATTCCATGGCAGTACACAGCCCCCCAAGGCTTGTGGCTAAATGCTTTAGCCGTAAAAGCCTTAAGAGAGCTTCTGTGTGCCACAGTTAAATGTCTTGTGACCTCTTCCGTTGCGTCCTCTTACGGTGTAGCTTCTCGTGGTCATCCTTACTGTCTGCTTTAGCGGTCAGCTACCTCCCTTCACAGTCAGTCTTTTATCTCCTAGTGTATGCATAGTGTGAGACCCAGAATTTCAGACTTGGATTAAATAATTATTTTTCCAATTCACGCATAGGAACAGTGTGCGCGTGAAAGGACCCTGTGCAGGATTTTTGGGATAACTTATTGAAGAAGAAAGTTGAGGATAAGACTAAGAATAGTACTAAAGTCTCTATAGGTTATAGTGCGAGCCCTATTCACTTCTGCCTTAGAGCGAAAGCGTTAGTAAAGGGTTAATCTGCTCTTAAAGCATTGTAGAAACGAAATTCAAAAATCTTCAGAGGAATATAAGAATTTCTCTTATTCCTTTCCATGACAAGTGTTTCGACACGAAACCCTGGAATGTACGAACGATCGATTCCAATTCTCGGAAGTTTCCCGATAGCTCAAGAACCTTAAAATAAACTGTCGATGAAGAATTTTTCTATTCGGAGCTTCAAACGAAGATTCCACATGTGCGTTTCGATTTCTTTCGATGTTTCCAATCTTTCTTCAGAAGGAAGTTTCTCCATCTGACGACAATTGCAAAAAGTAGTTCTGCGGCATTTTTGAAGCACTCTGCGTCCAAGCCATTTTCTCATTTAAAATGAACCCGGAGCAAGTATCAACCTTTTTGTGGAATGATACTTAGCTTAGTTGCATAATATGACAACGTCATATTTGTTCTAATGATCTAACAATTATTCTTTAGCTTAATTCTTACTCATTTCTTGGTTCATGGATTATTTTAATTTGCTTAAAGTGATCAAAATTTATATTTTACTATTTCATTAAACTCCTCATAATTTTTAGGATAATAATATATCACCTTCATATTTTTCTCTTGACTCTTAGAGCTAAAATCTTCAGTGTCTAAATTAATTCATACCCTTTTCAAAAATAATTCGTACCCGGTTTGTAAAATATCTTCTCCAACCTTATCCCTCCATGTCACTCTTACTCACCATCCTTATCCCCCAACCTCGACATCTCTCTCCCAATCTTTTCCTTCACACCTTTTTTTTCCTTCTTCTGCAGCAGAGTCACCACTCACGCTCACTCTTTCATTCTCTATATTTTGTTTTTTTTCGTTTCTTTCTCTCATACATCAGCATCTTCTTCTTTTCATTTCCTGTTCTTTCCCGTTGCTTTCCTTTCTTCTTCAGCACAGTACCTCACCAACATCACCTATGTTTCCTCCTTGTGCAGCACCCACGCACACCACTCTTCTCCCATCATCACCAATATCTTCTTCTTCTTTTCTCCTCCTCCTTATTTCTCCCAAGTTGCAGTACCCACACCAACACCTACACCATGTTCATGCTTCTTCTTCCCTATGAACCATGAAACCACCACCTTCACTTCCTTCTCCCATGAGCAAGCCGTCACCACTCTTCTCTCCATGGACCTGAATCACGAGCTCCTCTCCTTGGCTGCGGCACCATCATGTCTTCTTCTTTCTTCCTCACGAAGCCACCACCGATGGCCACCCACAACACCATCATGGACGCACGACATGAACCACCACCATGGATCATTTTCTCCACCTAAAACAGAGCAGCAGCCATCACCACAAGCTTCTTTCTCCATGGCCACAAACGAGAACGTCGCGACCACCACCTCACCATCACGCAAGCCACACCGCCACGTACCTCCTGATCAGTGCATTTTGGCACATACTTTCTTGCTTTGTAAGATAACATGTTGAAAGCTTTTCTCACCTAAGATTAACTTTTTATCATGTTTCTTAACATTGGTTCATAGTTGAACTTTAAAGTAATTCTTTGCCTACACTACTTGTTCTTGCAGAATAAATTAAGAAGCCAATGGTCTCCATGAATTTTCTGTCTGGAACCAGCCCATAAACCAAGACAAGCCAAACAAGTCCTTCATCAACTAATAGCAAAAACACTTGAAGGGAGTTTGGACAATAAAGAAGGACAAGATGATCATTCAAGCCCGAAATAATAGGAAATGCCACACCTAGGGGCTGCCATGGTGTTTGTTTCATTAAATAAAAATACATAAACAATTCAGATTGCAAAGTTGAGAGTTTGTAATATTATAAGTTTGTGTTGGTGTGTTTTTAAAGTTGTATGGGCGCAGCACTTGATGGGAGTTGTCTTTCCATTATTCTAATTCATGTTGATTGTTTAATTAAGCACTAAAAGGCTGCCAAGAAGATGCTTATGGAAAGCTGACTAGATTTCAGCTAAGAGGCAAGTGACTTGTTAGGTTCTTGTGGCTAAAAGGAAGACAATTGGAATAAAGAAGAATGGGCACAAGTTCATGGTAGGTCCTGGACAATTCAAGCAGTTTTTCCAGCAAACATGGCACAAACTTGGCTGCACTTTTCCACTAAACTTGGCTGGACAATCAATTGAAATTCGGTTGGGACTTAATGGAGACATGGAGTGGAATCCTTGGCTGGAAAAGCACTACACTTGGCTGGATATTCAATGGAAATTCGGTTGGACTTTGGAGTGGATTTTTGGAGCCTATAAATAGCTTATCTTTGTATCAAATAAGCATATCATATTTTCCTTCATTCTGAACCAGCTCCTTTCTCTCTTTGTACCATATTATGTTTATGTTCTTAGAACTCTTAAGAGTTAGGATGGAAGCCATGAAGAACTAAATTTCATAGATTGATCTGCTGTATTCAGGTTCCATCACAACTTTGAAATTGTTAATGTTCAGTTTAAATTCATTTCCTTTGCAATCTTTCGTATGTTTCTCATTTGCTTAATCTGAGTTGTTATAGGAAAGATTGTATTTATTTCAATTGATGCATGTTCTTAATACTTGGATTGCATTTAACTTAGCTTATTTGTTAAATCGCATAAGCTATAATCAGATAAGTTTTGAGCCGCTTAGGTTTTCCAATTCAATACTTATCTGACAAACAAGAACATGAATCAGTTAGTGTTGAGCCACTTAGGTTGTTAAAATCAATGCTAGAGTTGAAAAGGGATTGAACCTGCTTAGGGAATTGTCATGTTAACAATCAATGATAAGTTGGAACCGAATCAGTAGATTGATCTATTTTCCATAACTGTTTATAATCTGTTATACTGTTTTCTGTTTTATATTTTATGCTCTCTGAACAAATCATAAACCCCCCCCCCCCCAAATTTGTTGTAACTCTTGATTCTAATAATAGTAAACATTGATAAGAGTCCTTGTGATACGATAACTGAGTGTCGCTTCCCTGAACTACAGTTTTTACTCGTTTTGACCCGTGTGCGACAGCGGATCAAATTGGCGCCGTTGCCGGGGACTCTTGTGATTGTTAACTAAGTAGAGTCATAGGTTTAATGTCCCTAGCTTAGGCCATAGTTTCCTTCTGCAAGTCAGTTTGCTGTCAGATTTTTGCTATTTTTAGGTTAGCCGGTTTTTGAAAAAAATTGTGTCCGATTGGAGATCTGTCTTAACCATCTCATGTGAATAACTACGGGATTTTGATCCCCATTTTCCAAATTCCATCGTTTACTATTTTTAAAGAATTTTTTACTGTTTTCATGGTCTCCAAAAACCTTCAAAAAATTCTCAAAAATCACATTTCCTCTCATTAGATCAAAATTTGGGTTTTTAGATTTTTCTGATTTTTTTTTTGAACCGTTTTCCCTCATTGTGTTTGTCTCTGCGTTGTTACTGATTGTTTCTGTATTATTGTTGTAGTGCTGCTGAATTGTTGCTATACTTCTGTACATTAATCCTGGCTACTAGGTCTTCTTGTTCTAGACTCTTTGATTTTGATCCTGAGATAGAAAGAACATTGCACAAACAACATACAACAGTCCAGGGTAGCAATAGTTCACCACACTTAATTGATTCTGATTCTGAAAATTTGATTGATATGGCTGAGCAAACTTTAAGGCAACTTGCATCCCCTGATGTGGACTATAATGGCTTATGCATTGAATATCCTGGTACTGAGGCACCTTTTGAACTAAAATCTGGGTTGATACACTTGTTGCCAAAGTTTAATGGTCTTGCAGGAGAGGATCCTCATAAGCATCTGAAGGAATTCCAGGTCGTGTGCTCTACACCATCAAGGCCTGAAGGAATCACTGAAGACCACATCAAGCTCAGAGCCTTTCCATTCTCATTACAAGGTGCAGCAAAAGACTGGATATATTACCTTGAGCCAAACTCCATCACAAGCTGGAATGCCCTCAAAAAAGTGTTCCTTGAAAGATATTTCCCTGCCTCCAGAGTATCCTCAATCAGAAAAGATATATGTGGTATTAGGCAGGAAAATGAGTCATTAGCTGAATACTGGGAGAGATTTAAGAGGCTAGTTACAAGCTGCCCTCAACACCAGATCAGTGAACAATTACTCATCCAGTACTTTTATGAGGGATTGTTACCAATGGATAGAAACATTCTTGATGCTTCTAGTGGTGGAGCACTTGTTGATAAAACCCCAGCTGCTGCCAGGGCCTTGATTGAAACACTGTCTCTAAACTCCCAGCAGTTCACCACTCGACGCACTCCTGTCCAAACCAAGGGTGTGAATGAAATTCAGGTTTCTTCCAACAAAGCTGTAGAAACCAGAATTGATGAGCTTACCTCTCTGGTGAAAAAACTGATAGCAGGCACATCTCAGCCAGCTAGAACAGCTCAGACAAAACAGGTGTGTGGTATTTGTACTTCTCACGAGCATCCAACTGACATTTGTCCTGTCCTGCAAGATGAATCAGGTGCTGAGGTGCCCCAGGCCTATGCAGCAAACCTTTACAACAATCCTGACCTCTCATAAAAAAAATACCATCCCAGTTGGAGAAACCATTCAAACCTGAGATATGGAAACCAACAGTCCAACCAACAACAGAATCCACAACAAGTGGCTGCTCCTGTACCCTCTAGACCTTCCTTACAGGACATTGTCAAACAAATGGCTGTCAACAATCTCCAGTTCCAACAGAGAATTGACTCTAGCATCCAGATCATCAATACACAGATTGGACAGCTTGCTACTCAAATAAATACCATGCAGTCCCGAGGATCAAGCCAACTTCCTGCACAAACAGTTGTCAATCCAACTGGTCCTGCTAATGTGAGTGCAATTACCCTGAGATCAGGTAAAGTTGCAGAAACAACCACCAAAAAAATTCCTGAGGTAACATCTGAACCTTTTTCATCCGTGGTAGAAACTGAAAATGTTCCTGAAAAATATGCACCACCAGTTCCCTTTCCAAACAGAATTCAGAAAAATAAAAGGTTTGATGAAGGGGATAAAGAAAAAGAAATTCTAGATGTATTCAATAAAGTTGCAGTTAACATTCCGCTTCTTGATATCATTAAGCAGATTCCAAAGTATGCAAAGTTCCTGAAGGATTTGTGTACAAACAAGAGGAAATTGAAGGGAAGTGATAGAGTAAGTTTGGGAAGAAATATCTCTGCCTTTATTCAGCCCAAACCTTCATCTGAAAAGGTTACAGGCGAGCAGAATGTTTCATCCCTCACTCAGGTCCTGCCACAGAAACAGAAAGATCCAGGAACTTTTGCTATCCCTTGTACCATCGGGGATAATAAATATGAGAACTGCATGCTTGATTTAGGAGCTGGCATTAATGTTATGCCTACTTCTATTTATAACATCCTTAATCCTGGCCCTTTGCAGCATACAGGTTTAATTGTCCAGCTGGCAAACAGGAGTAATGCTCGGCCTAAAGGAGTGGTGGAAGATGTTCTTGTTCAAGTTAATGAATTAATCTTTCCTGCAGATTTTTACATTCTGGACATGGAAGGAGAAACTAAATCCAGCAGGGCTCCCATCATTTTAGGCAGACCATTCATGAAAACAGCAAAAACAAAAATTGATGTTGACAATGGAACCATGTCCATGGAGTTTGGTGACATTATTGCAAAATTCAACATTGAAGATGCCATGAAACATCCCTTGGAAGATCATTCTGTATTTCATATTGGAGTGATCTCTGAGTTGGTTGATGACACTTTTTCTGAATTATTTTCACCTGAATGGCCATCCTTATCTGGTTTTGATGATACTTACTCATGTATTCATTGTACTGACACTAACCTTTGTGTTGTTTGTGCTGAGATTGATACTGCTTTGCAGGGTGATATGTTAGCTACAGGTGAAGTTCTTGTTAGTGAAGATGTTTATGCAGCTGAAGCTCTTGACATCCCAGCTTCCCCAAACACTCCCTCCATCGAGCAGCCCCCATCCTTAGAGCTGAAGCAGCTCCCGGATAATCTGAAATATGCTTATTTGGAGAGTGATGAGAAACTCCCTGTTATTATTTCTTCTAACCTTGATTTAGAGCAGGAAAATAAACTTTTGCAGGTTTTGAAGAAACACAGAAAGGCAATTGGTTGGACATTAGCTGACATCCCAGGAATTAGCCCTTCCATGTGCATGCATCGGATTTTACTTGAAGATGGTGCGAAAACAGTGAGGCAGCCCCAAAGGAGGCTTAATCCTTTGATTCTTGATGTTGTGAAGAAAGAGGTAACCAAACTGTTGCAAGCAGGTATCATTTACCCTATCTCTGACAGCAAATGGGTAAGCCCAATACAGGTTGTACCTAAGAAATCTGGACTCACAGTGGTGAAAAATGAAAATAATGAACTTGTTCCCACTAGAGTTCAGAACAGTTGGAGAGTTTGTATTGATTACAGGAGATTGAACCAGGCTACTAGAAAGGATCACTTTCCTTTACCATTCATTGACCAAATGCTTGAAAGACTTGCAGGGAAATCACATTACTGTTTTCTTGACGGTTTCTCAGGTTACTTTCAGATTCATATTGCACCGGAAGATCAAGAGAAGACCACTTTTACTTGTCCATTTGGTACTTTTGCTTACAGGAGGATGCCGTTTGGTCTCTGCAATGCTCCTGGCACCTTCCAGAGGTGCATGATTAGCATTTTTGCTGATTTTATTGAAAAGTGCATGGAAGTTTTTATGGATGATTTCACTGTTTATGGTTCTTCTTTTGATGATTGTTTGAAGAGTCTGAGCTTGGTTTTACAGAGATGCATCGAAACTGACCTTGTTTTAAATTATGAAAAATGCCATTTTATGGTTGAGCAGGGAATTGTTCTTGGTCACATTATTTCAGAAAAAGGAATTTCTGTTGATCCTGCTAAGCTTGATGTGATTTCTACACTACCTTACCCTTCTTGCATTCGCGAGATTCGTTCTTTTCTTGGTCATGCAGGTTTTTACAGGCGTTTCATTAAGGATTTCAGCAAGATAGCCCTTCCGCTGTCAAACTTGTTGAAAAATGACGTCCCCTTCAACTTTGATGACAAATGCAAGCAAGCGTTTGACTTCTTAAAGAAAGCATTGACCTCCACTCCCATCATCCAGCCCCCTGACTGGACCCTACCCTTTGAGCTCATGTGCGATGCTTCTAATTATGCTGTTGGGGCTATCCTTGCACAAAGAATTGACAAATCTGCCCATGTTATTTCCTATGCTTCTAGGACTTTGGATTCTGCACAGTCAAATTACACCACCACTGAAAAGGAACTTCTAGCCATTGTTTTTGCTCTTGATAAATTCAGATCATATTTGCTAGGTTCCAAGGTTGTTGTTTTTACTGACCATGCAGCATTAAAATACTTGTTGAAGAAGCCTGATGCTAAACCGAGATTGATTCGGTGGATGTTGTTGCTCCAAGAGTTCAATGTCGAGATTAAAGACAAAAGTGGAACTGAGAACTTAGTAGCTGATCATTTAAGCAGGATAGAGAAAGATGAAGATCATTTTCCTATTCAGGATGACTTTCCTGATGAACAGCTTTTACTTGTGCATGGAATTACTCCCTGGTTTGCTGACATTGTTAATTATCTTGTTGCTGGTGTTTTTCCCACAGGTGCATCTAGGTCACAGATTAACAAACTCAAGAGTGACTCCAAGTACTATGTTTGGGATGATCCATATCTTTGGAAATTTGGTAGTGATCAGGTGATAAGGAGATGTGTCCCTGACTATGAGATTGGATCTATTTTGAATTTTTCTCATGCATCTGAAGTGGGGGGACACTTTGGTCCTCAAAGGACTGCCAGGAAAGTCCTAGATTCTGGTTTCTATTGGCCTACTGTTTTTAAAGATGCTTATGAGACCTACCGCACTTGTAAAGAGTGCCAAATAGCAGGTACAGCCATCACTCGTAAGAGTGAAATGCCTCAGCAACCTATGCTCTTTTGTGAGGTCTTTGATGTATGGGGAATTGACTTCATGGGTCCCTTTCCTGTGTCCTTTGGGTTTCTCTACATTTTACTTGCTGTTGATTATGTGTCAAAGTGGGTGGAAGCTATTCCCACTAGGACTAATGATTCTAGAGTTGTTGCAGATTTTGTCCGGTCTAATATCTTTTGCAGGTTTGGAATACCGCGAGCTATCATAAGTGACCAAGGCACTCATTTCTGTAACCGCACCATGGAATCTTTGCTCCGGAAGTATGGAGTTGTGCACCGAATCTCTACTGCATATCACCCCCAAAGTAATGGGCAAGCTGAGATCTCAAATAGAGAGATCAAACAGGTGTTAGAGAAAATGGTGCAACCAAACAGGAAGGACTGGAGTCGCCGTCTAGAAGATGCACTTTGGGCTCAAAGAACAGCTTTCAAGACACCCATTGGGATGTCTCCTTATCGACTTGTTTTTGGTAAAGCTTGTCACCTTCCTGTAGAGATAGAACACCGTGCTTATTGGGCGGTGAAAAGTTGTAATTTGGAGATGCAACAAGCAGGTATTGAAAGAAAACTCCAATTACAGCAGCTTGAAGAATTGAGACTAGAGGCTTATGAAAGCTCTAGGATTTATAAAGAGAAAACTAAGCACTTCCATGATAAAATGATTTCTAGGAAGGAATTCTCTGTGGGCCAACAAGTTTTACTGTTTAATTCCCGCCTTAAGCTTATGGCGGGGAAACTTCGATCCAAATGGATTGGCCCTTTTGTTGTTACTAATGTTTTCCCTCATGGTGCAGTAGAAATTAAAAGTGCAGGTACTGACAAAGTTTTTAAGGTCAATGGACAGCGGCTGAAGCTGTTTCATGCAAATCTACCACCAGAAGTGGAAACTGTTGAAGAGCTCTCCCTGGAAGAGCCTTCCTATCATCAAGCTGCTACGCCTTGTGTAACACCCCGATTTCGGTGGCGTCACTTTAGTAACCAAAAGTAAACTTAATGCGGAAATACGTGAATATTTTTTTTTTCGATATAATAACTAAGACAAGACTGAATTAAATAAAACCCAAATGCGAAAAGCAATAAAACTATTATACAATATATATATTTACAACCCCCGCTGTAAGTACCCAACCTCGTCACGAGTAACCTCCAGTGACGGAAAGTAGTAGAAAAGAACGCCCGTAGGCAAAAGGTATAATCCAAAAGAAAGGTCAGGTGTCTGCAACACTGTCCCTCAAAATAAGAATAAGTCAGCCCAGATGGCCTAAAACAAGACCTCTTAAGTCCAACCAACTCTCTGTGATTCCCGTAAAGGAACCACACAAAAAGCTATAGGTGGGAAACTACCCTGTCCCCAAAGAAAACAAATGATGTTCAGAGCTAAGACTCTACTCCTACACTAATCCCATCTCGAGGAGCTCACACCAGCACTAAAACCTACATGCTAGCATGATCGTCGTCCGAATTCGAAATCCAGAACGACCTAGTCTATGTACACCATCCGTCCTCCGCTCGCTATCGCGATGCGCTCCTGTTCCAGCATCCCAACTCTAGTTTCCCCCGAAGGGTGAACCGTCGTGAACCAGTCCGCCAAAGACATCTGACAAAGGGCGTTTGTCCGCCAAAGCACACACAGAAGACGCGAGGGTCAACTCCAAAGAATTACATAAATAATAGCACCAATAGATATAGATAAGAGAATAGCCACTTAGGCTTATAGCTAGGGATAACATCCTAGGGTTGCATATTCCATAATGAACTTAACAGCAATAATAACAATTAACATGTTCCAAATAGGATTAACAAATAACAATCACACTCGACAACTAAATCAGTATGCATGAATGCAGGATGATTAGTCAAACAACGTCTCCGACTCTCACTCGACACGTCGCCACGTGTTCTAGGTAAATTAAAGTCTCTAAAAGCTTACCCTAAGGTAAAGTCGATTCTGCGACAAAAGACACTTCTTCACATCAACATAGTAACTCATGATGATCTCCGGATCATCCGACTCATCTCAATCCGATGGTCACAACTGCTCAACAAGCAAAGAGTATCACATACTCGGAAACTACCGGTTTCCCGGACTTATCCCCAGGATAGCCCAACAATTAGGCATGTCAAGTCGATCCAACCCCTTGGGTTGAACATACGGACTCGCACACACAACTCCCACAATTAGGCATGTCGAGTCGATCCAACCCATCGGGATGGACATACGGACTCGCACACGCAACAAATGACAACGCCAAGTTGATTCACTCAAAGGAGTCGAACATACAGACGTTGCGCGTGTCCAATGACTATCGCCGAATCGATCCAATCCATCGGATTGAACATACGGATCCGCGCGTGTCGAAAAGTTGTCGCTGAATCGATCCAATCCCTCGGATTGAACATACGGATTCACGCGAGGTAAAATGGCAATCGCTGAATCGATCCAATCCCTCTGATTGAACATACGGACTCACGCGTGCCTGAGTGACTACCGCCGAATCGATCCAATCCATCGGATTGAATATACGGATTCGCGCGTGTCAACAATTATTGCCGAATCGGCCCAACCCGTCGGGTTTGGACATACGGATTCGCGCCGCAAAGTCGAAGATACACCCAACAACATAGCTACTCCAACAGCACAACAACAATAGCTGCTCCAACAGCACAACAACAAACGCTGCTCCAACAGCACCACAACATCTACATACTCGAAGCCTCTCAACTTTCTCAATGCTGGGATCCGACGACACTTCTCGTTTTCCAAAACTATGATTTGCATCCAAAGCTTCCTTCCGAGATTATTACCATTACTTAAAGATTTAGAGGTTGTTAATGTCTTATGAGTTTTCTTTACAAAATAATTATCCTTTTAGTCTTATCGCAAATCCTATAAGTTCTCGGGATCTCCTAATCCCCAAATGACTCCAGAGAATGTCTCGATCCATAAACATCATAACAAGGCCCGAATCTCATTCGTCCTTTCAAGCTTCCTCAAAACTCTCAAAATAAAATCGGCATGACCTGCCCGCTTTTCTCACCGTTCAGAAACTCAGATTCCAGTACAGAGCATATTCAATTCATCACAATCAACAACATGTCATATATCGATAAATCGCATCATAAACACTTAGCACTTAGCATATAAAGCATGCACCACACATCCTAGATTACCCACATAACACATAGCATGTAAGTCAATCTCAAAAACATTCAGTAGATGAATCATCTACATTGTCAGCCGAAGCCTCAGAAAACATTTTCCAATCACACACAATTCCAGTGCATAAACAGTAAACAATGTCGAAACATCGACCCTAAGCATTAACTAGAGATTCAGTGAGAAGCCCTCACCTGAAAGTTCTCCAGTATGAGCGTCAAACGCTTCCTCACACTCAAAGTGTTGCTCCTCAGGAAATTCCTCAAAAGTTCCTTTAAAACAAAATCACAGAAATACTATCAGAATCTATCGAAAACTAAGTTATCGATACTTACTAAGGTTACTCGAAGTAATCTATACTCTAAGGTACGATAATCTAGCGCGAAAGACAAGTTTTCGGAAAAATGAAATTTCCTCCTCCCCCCCTAATAGGGCTCGGCCACTTTTCACAATTATGGGGCTCGATTTTTCTTCGATCAAACTTGGTTCCTATGCTATTATAAGCCGTAACTAAGGGTATTCTGAACTCAGAAAAATTATCGGATCAAAAACTGTCGCAGGGGTATTTTGGTCATGATTTTTAACTTAGAATTTTCAAAACTGAAATCCCAAAAATAAAATTTTGCAGGGACGTCACCAACGAAGTTTATGACAACTAATCCTACTAGCACTAAGCTAAGGCGATAGTTTTCAGCCTAAAGGTTGAAGCTTTACACCAAAAACTCCAAAAATGGGTATTTTAGGTTCAAATTGGTTCCGGCGGAATTCCGGCGACATAACGGAAAATCTAACCCGGCAGAAGTGATCTTGGGCGCATAAGGAAGAGGTTTAGAATCAGAAATGAAAGATTCAGGATAGTTTTGCAAAAACCCATAAACTATCCGCTCAGAAAACTCGACAGAAAAGCTATGGAAAAAGCGATCAGAGGTAAGGATTAGCGACTATACCTCGAAGCCTTGAAGTAGCAACTAACGGATCAACGATCAAGCAAACGATGAAGAAAAACTCTTCTTCCTTCTTCCTTGTTCTTGGCCGCGGTTTTGGGAGAGAAAATGGAGGAGAATTTGTGTTTTTCTTCCTTTCTTTGCTATATATAAAGGTTGGAAATTCGCGGGAAAATGAAAGTTTCGCGAATCTGATTTTTCCGGCTTCATTCTCCATGAATTAATAGATATGTTTTGGCCAAAGAATTCCAAAACTATAAAGAGGTCTCCTTGTATTTTTGGCAACTAAAGCATAGTCGGTATAAAACTATTTTACCCGATAAGTTGCTTTTTGCATCGAATGTCGGAATAGAAAACTTCCTTCTGAAGAAAGATTTAAATCATCAAGAGAAATGGGTGTACGCGGGTAGAATATTCATTTGAAGCTCTGAATAGAAAAAGTCTTCATTGTCGAGAAATTCTAGGGTTTTGAAATACCAGGGATTCGGTTTCGGCAAACTTCCGATGATTGGAATCGGACGTTCGTAGATTCTAGAGTTTCGCCTCGAAACAATTGTGATATATGGAAAAAGAGAAGTTCTAACATTTCTCTGAAGATTTTTGGAATTAACTTCCGTCGTGCCTAAAAGTGAAAATTAGCTATATACTAGGGTTTCTGACCTAGGTTTAAGCGTAAAACGATCGTGCTATAACTTTTATCGATCATAATGCAATCCTTGAACTTTCTCCTTCATAAATATATTTCATTTAATAAACTTTCGTTCAGGTTTCCCTTCACATTACATCAACCCTAATCGTGAATAGGAAGTTTATTCACTTAGCATAAGCTTAAAAACTTGGGCCTTACACCTTGAACCCTCGGGTGTGCTCCTTCCTTATTCTCACTTTATGCTTATTGATCCATTGCGGACAATGTCTGATTTAAGTGTGGGGGGGAGAACATGCTGACCTTGTTTGTTTTGATTTATTTTGTTGTTTGTTTTTGTTTTGGTATGCATGCAACTGTTATGAGTAGTTTTTTTTTTTTTGTGTTCTAAGTCTAGAGATGTATGGCATATTTTTGACAACTTGTTGTTCCTTTTTAAAGAGTATTGTGATAAGTTGGCTTGATACTGGATGGATTGTGCATCTTTATGATTGAACATGAAACCCTGTGAGCTTTTGAACCTTCAACAAATTCATTGTTTCTTGTGTGATTCACTCATCTTGTTGGTTACTTCTAGAACTTGACTTGACTCTTGAAGCACTTGTTCACATGCATGTACATGAAATGATCTAGGCATTTGTTTTTTTTAAGCTACTTTTAGCCAAATGAGCCTACCATGATGATTTAACCTTTGATAAGCCCCTTTGAGCCTATTTACCCCATTCTTTGTTTATAAACTCATTACAAGCCTACTAAGCCTTTGTTTTATCCAGCCTTTGAATGAGCTTGAATTATAAATTTTGGATAAGTGTGGGGGTGCTCAATTGAATGATCTGTGAAAGGGAATTTCTGGTTATGTTACTATTTCCAAAAAAAAAAAAAAAAAAAAAAAAAGAAAAAGAAAAAAAATGAAGAGAACAAAAAAAAAGAAAAAAAAAATGTTGTTCTGTGTGAAGATTTGTTGAGCAAATTTAACCCTCATGCTTATCTTAACATGAATTTCATGCTTCCTTCCCTCTCTCTTTTTTTTTAGCCTAGTACCCTTAGGATCATCCCACCTACACCTTGGCCCCATCACAACCTTAATAAAGACCTTTTGATCTGTGCGTGCATGTGCTTCGTTGTGTTGAATTCCTCTATCTTTGTGGATGTTAGAGTCTTGTCAAGCCTATGGCAGTGCTAATTTGATGATGTGCTTTGAGTGCAAACACAAACCCTCATGAGTGATTGAGTGTACCTTATATATATATTTTCCGTGAGGTTCTGTCACTTTTGATGCACTTTTCAGTCGGATTACCATCTTGTCCATTACAATTTTTATTAGATGTTGTCCATAATTGCTATACTCCTTGAATCTTAGAATATGTAAAAATTGCTTGTGACTTTGCATCATGCTTTGTTTCCTTATATCAATCTTTGATTCTGGGTTTTGCTCGGAGTGCAAAAGTTCAAGTGTGGGGGAATTTGATCAGTGCATTTTGGCACATACTTTCTTGCTTTGTAAGATAACATGTTGAAAGCTTTTCTCACCTAAGATTAACTTTTTATCATGTTTCTTAACATTGGTTCATAGTTGAGCTTTAAAGTAATTCTTTGCCTACACTACTTGTTCTTGCAGAATAAATTAAGAAGCCAATGGTCTCCATGAATTTTCTGTCTGGAACCAGCCCATAAACCAAGACAAGCCAAACAAGTCCTTCATCAACTAATAGCAAAAACACTTGAAGGGAGTTTGGACAATAAAGAAGGACAAGATGATCATTCAAGCCCGAAATAATAGGAAATGCCACACCTAGGGGCTGCCATGTTGTTTGTTTCATTAAATAAAAATACATAAACAATTCAGATTGCAAAGTTGAGAGTTTGTAATATTATAAGTTTGTGTTGGTGTGTTTTTAAAGTTGTATGGGCGCAGCACTTGATGGGAGTTGTCTTTCCATTATTCTAATTCATGTTGATTGTTTAATTAAGCACTAAAAGGCTGCCAAGAAGATGCTTATGGAAAGCTGACTAGATTTCAGCTAAGAGGCAAGTGACTTGTTAGGTTCTTGTGGCTAAAAGGAAGACAATTGGAATAAAGAAGAATGGGCACAAGTTCATGGTAGGTCCTGGACAATTCAAGCAGTTTTTCCAGCAAACATGGCACAAACTTGGCTGCACTTTTCCACTAAACTTGGCTGGACAATCAATTGAAATTCGGTTGGGACTTAATGGAGACATGGAGTGGAATCCTTGGCTGGAAAAGCACTACACTTGGCTGGATATTCAATGGAAATTCGGTTGGACTTTGGAGTGGATTTTTGGAGCCTATAAATAGCTTATCTTTGTATCAAATAAGCATATCATATTTTCCTTCATTCTGAACCAGCTCCTTTCTCTCTTTGTACCATATTATGTTTATGTTCTTAGAACTCTTAAGAGTTAGGATGGAAGCCATGAAGAACTAAATTTCATAGATTGATCTGCTGTATTCAGGTTCCATCACAACTTTGAGATTGTTAATGTTCAGTTTAAATTCATTTCCTTTGCAATCTTTCGTATGTTTCTCATTTGCTTAATCTGAGTTGTTATAGGAAAGATTGTATTTATTTCAATTGATGCATGTTCTTAATACTTGGATTGCATTTAACTTAGCTTATTTGTTAAATCGCATAAGCTATAATCAGATAAGTTTTGAGCCGCTTAGGTTTTCCAATTCAATACTTATCTGACAAACAAGAACATGAATCAGTTAGTGTTGAGCCACTTAGGTTGTTAAAATCAATGCTAGAGTTGAAAAGGGATTGAACCTGCTTAGGGAATTGTCATGTTAACAATCAATGATAAGTTGGAACCGAATCAGTAGATTGATCTATTTTCCATAACTGTTTATAATCTGTTATACTGTTTTCTGTTTTATATTTTATGCTCTCTGAACAAATCATAAACCCCCCCCCCCAAATTTGTTGTAACTCTTGATTCTAATAATAGTAAACATTGATAAGAGTCCTTGTGATACGATAACCGAGTGTCGCTTCCCTGAACTACAGTTTTTACTCGTTTTGACCCGTGTGCGACAGCGGATCACCTCCTTCCACGCGAGCCACCACCTCTTCTAGTTCAAGGTCGCAAGCAACAGCCACCAACCGAGAGCACCATGGCGAGCTCCATGAATAAGAACAGAGGAAGCAAGACGTGAAAACAGAGTATAATGACGCGCCGACGTCGCCGATGTCGCAAACTTCGACATTCGATTCTGGTGTCCTCATGCCTCCGTTCACAGCGAGCTTAGTACCGTTGGAACCCTTGCGCAGCCCCACAACAGAACCCATATTCCGGATCATCGTTCCGTCGCCGTCGACCGCCGCCGCTACCGCCTTCGGGAGCTTTTTCCGGTCAACTCCGTCGACCAATGACCCCGACGACCACCGTCGACCTTCGGCTGAACTTTCTGGGCAAACCGTCAACTCTTTGGTGAAACAGACAGCGTCGTTGAGTTCCTGGCCGCGAAAGGATGAAGGAACACCCTTCCTTTGTGTCTCCGGTGATAGTTCCTCTGTCGACCCCCGTCAGCCACGACTTTCTCCGGCGACTCTTCGCCGACAAGTTTCTTAAACTGGATTTTCGGTATGAATAACGGAAGCACTATGCACTGAAGCTACAAAATGGAAGGAAGCGAGCTGATCAAGATGTGATTGATTTGGAGGTGCAACCTAGGAAAGAAAACGCCGAAGGCGATGGCAACTTACTTACTAGCTATTGCTTTGTAGGCGTCGATAACTTCGACTTGTTTATTGTTTATGCTTATGATTGTTTGAGCTGAACTGTAAAATGTTTTCTGGAGGCTTCGGCCGAGTGAATTGATTGAGACGTGTGTTTCCGTTTTCTGGGGCTTCGGCCGACATTGGTGATTGAGTTTATTTATCGCATTGATTGCTATTGATTGATTCATATGTTATACTTGCTAAATGGATAATCATAGGCTATGTGCATACTTGTGCACATGATTTGTTGGATTATATTGATTATATTGTGCAATTATACGAATATTTGAGGAACGTTAGAGTGTGGGGAAACGGGTAGTCATGCCATACTCATGATGAGATTTTGGAAAGTTTGACGGGACGAACCAAAGTTCGAACCCTTATTATTGTTTACTGGATCGAGACCTTCTCTGGGAATTATTTGGTATTATGGGATCTTTTGAAACTTATAAGGTTAGAGACAAACTTAAATGGAAACTATTTTACAAGGAAAATTCATAATATACTAAACAACCTCTAAACCTCTTAAATAATGATAAAAGTCTCAGACGAAAGCTTAGGGCTTGGACATTAGTTTTGGAAAATGAGAAGTGTTGCGGAATCCAAGTTTTGGGGAAATTCCTTGTGCTCTGCACTTTGCTCAATGAGCAGTTTTATTTGTTTGGCTATCTCAAAGATAAGTCGGGGAACTATAAGTTTCTCAGTACATTGGTACTTCTTCGCTCTCTGAGCAACTTTTGACTATCGATTTTAGATAGTCTGATGATTCAATAAATCATCAAGGGTGATTGCACTCTTTTTATATAAATTATCTTTTCTCGTAAAATTGACATTTACCTTCGGGTATTCTTGGAGTTAATATTCTAATTGGACACGTGTGAGTCCGTAAATTCGACCATGCAAGGTTGAATCGACTCGACGATGTATTGTAGAGATAATGGGTTCTAGTTAGGCACGAATCTGGGCAAGGACGAATCGTTGTCTGACTAACCATATTGCATCATGCATTCATACTTTTGTCACGCGCGAATCCGTGTGTTCAACCCGATGGGTTGGACCGATTCAGCAATAGTTGTTTTGACACGCGCCAGTCCGTATATTCAATCCGATTGATTGGATCGATTCGGCGGTAGTGACTCAGGCACGTGTGAGTCCGTATGTTCAATCTGATGGATTGGATTGATTCAGCAATAGCCATTTAAACCCGCATGAATCCGTATGTTCAATCCGATGGATTGGATCGATTCAGCGATATTCTTTTGACTCGCGTGAATCCGTATGTTCAATCCGATGGATTGGATCGATTCAGCGATAAGCTTTCGACACGCGCGGATCCGTATGTTCAATCCAATGGATTGGATCGATTCGGCGATAGTCATTGAACACGCGCAATGTTCGTATATTTGACTCTAATGAGTCGAATCGACTTGGCGTTGTCATTTGTTACGTGTGCGAGTCTGTATATTCCACCCAATGGGTTGGGTCGACTTGACATGCCTATTCGTTGGGATCATCTTTTGAATTGACATTGCATTCATATATGCACCCTAACTTGAATTGTTGAGATATTGCTTATTGAATTGTTGAGATATTGTTTATTGAAATGTTGTTAGAGGTTCGATAACCTGCTATGTATATACCTTAGGGTAGGCAATTCTGAACTTATATGTATATATACAACATATATATATATCTATATACCCCCTTATTCTTCACATGTTGCTTGTATTATCTATTGATACTGTGAGTTGACCCTCACGCCTTGGCTTTGTGTGTATGTTTGTGTTTGGGCGGTCGGCCTGCTGCCAGACGTCCAACAGATGATTCGAGTTGATCCACCGCTCGGGGAGGATCCTGAGCGAAATGTCTACTACTGAGCCTTCGACGCGGACCCGAACTTCATGCTGGATCATATGAGGGTCGATGTTAGGGGTGTAGTATATGGGGTGTTGTTGTCATAGCTCTGATTGTTATTTCTCTTTTAGGGCAGGGTAGATCCCCGACCATTAGCTTTTTGTGTGATTCTCTTCCAAGAGGATCACAGGGAGTTTGTCGGACGTAGGAGGTCTTTTGGAGGACTCTATTTATAAAACTTTGACTCGTACTTTGGGTTTGTACTTATTTGCCTTCGGGCACCAATTTCAGATATTTTCTGCTACTTTTCCGTCACTGGAGGTTACTCGTGACGTGGTTTTTCCTTACAACGGGGGCTGTAAATATATTTTACATTAGTTATGTTTATTGATGTTGGGTTGAGTCTTTATTTTGACAGATATTTTGTGAGACCCAAGGTTTTAAGCTTAGAATAAATTAATTAAATTCATATTCACGATTAGGTTTCGATGTATCGTGAAGGAAACCTGAACAAGTGTTTACCAAATGGAATAAATTTATGAAGGAGAAAGTTCAGGAAAAGACTAAGAATAGTATTGAAGTCGATATAAGTTATAACGCGAGTCTTATTCGCTTACGCCTAGGGCAAGAGCGTTAGTAAACGATTAATTTACCCTGAAGAGCACTATAGAAACTAATTCCAAAAATTAGAATTTCTCTTAATCCTTTCCATGACAAGCGTTTCGATCCGAAACCCTGGAAGGTACGAACGTCCGATTCCAATTCTCGAAAGTTTGCCGAAACTGAATCCCTGATAGCTCAAGAACCTTAAAATAAACTGTCGATGAAGACTTTTTCTATTCGGAACTTCAAACGAAGATTCCACACGCGTACACCCATTTCTTTCAATGATTCCAACCTTTCTTCAGAAGGAAGTTTCTCCATCCGACGTTAATTGCAAAAAGTAGTTTTGCGGCATATTTTGAAGCAGACTGCGTTCAAGCCATTTTCTCATTTAAAAATATTCCAGAGTAAGTATCGACCTTTTATGGAATGATACTTAGCTTAATTGTATAATATGACAACGTCATATTTGTTCTAATTATCTAACGATTATTCTTTAGCTTAATTTCTACTCATTTCTTGGTTCATGGATCATTTTAATTTGCTCAAAGTGATCATAATTTATATTTTACTATTTCATAAAGTTCCTCACAATTTTTAATATAGTTATATATCCATTATATATTTTTCTCTTAACTCTGTGAGCTAAATTCTTCAGTGTCTAAATCAATTCATACCAATTTTAAAAATATCTTTTCAAAATATCAATCCAACCTTCTCACTCCACGTCCCTCCAGCTTTGCCCCACCACATGTTAATATATTTTCCAAGCCCCTGAACACCATCCGACAAGGCAATGTACAAAGCCACAAACATATATATAAGGAAACTCAATTCCTTTCCTTTTCACGCACAAGCATCTGATATTTCTTTCTTGTTTTCTTTTTTTCTTTTTCTTCTTCTTGCTGCAGCAACAACACGCACACCATGCCTTCTAATTCTTCTCATTACCAATTTCTTCTTCATTTTTCCTTGTTGCAACAAACGACCCACGCACCATAGTCATTCATCACCATGACAAATTTCTCATCACCCTTCAAGCACCAAACCCGCGAGCACAAAGGGAGAGAGGGAGAAGAAGTTTTTTCGCCGTTTCTTGCCTGATCGTTGCACCGTTCGTTGCTACGCGTAGACCTCGAGGTATAGATGCTATTCCATACTTCTGATCGTTAATTCTGTCTCTTTTCTCTATGTCTTTCTGTGCTCTTAGTTTTGAGGTTTTTGCAAAACTATCCAGATAACGTCATCTTTCTATCTAAACATCTTCCCTACGTGCCCAAGATCATGTTTAGCGAATTATATTGCGCCGATTCTCGAAAAACTACCGTCGAGTTTCAATTCTGCTCCAAATACCCATTTTTGGACAAAGTTCCGTCCTTTAGGCTTAAAACTCTCGACTGAGCTTAGTGTTAGTAGGATTAGTTGTCATAAACGTCATTGGTGACGTCCCCATCCAATTTGTTTTTCGAATTTCCAATTTTGAAATTCTGAGCTAAAAATATTGACCAAAATACCCCTGCGACAGTTTTCGATCCGATAATTTTTCCGAGTTTAGATTCGCCTTAGTTACGACTAATGATAGCCTATGAACCAAGTTTGATCGAAGAAAAGTCGGCGCACACAATTAATGTGTGTGGCCGTGAGCACCCTAAGGGGAGGAAGAAAATTCTCTTTTTCGAAAACATGTCCGATCGCGTTAGATTATCGTACTTCAGAGTTTATTATGCTCCATGTAACCTTAGTAATTATTGTTTGCTGAGTGCTGACTGTTTGAGATTGAATTCTGTGGTTTTCGCTCAAAGGTTCAACTGTGGAAACTTTGGGGTTGACTGAACAAGCTTGTGAGGGAGACCTACACCGCGAGATTGGAACAACTCGAGGTTAGGGAAACTTACTTACTAGCTATTATACTGTAGGCGTCGATAAATTCGACTTGAATATTGCTTGATATTGAAGATTGCTTGGATATTGTTTATCGCTTGAAACTGTGAATTATTTTCTGGAGGCTTCGGCGTAGTAAAACTTATATGAGACGTGTGTCTCCGTTTTCTGAGAGGCTTCGGCCGTTTACTGGTTTCTGTCTTATGATTCCCGCACCGTATTATTGTTTCATCGCTTATTGGAGCATGATATTGTTGAATTGATGTTGAATTGTGCGTGTTGACGCGATTGCGGAGCGTAGGACATTTGAGTTGATTTTGTTGATTTTTCGGGTTGAAAGAATAACCCTAGGCGGGCTCTGACGGAGGTCTGAGACCTAGCCCTTCTTTTGAAAAACTTAGACTTTTCCCGGGGATTATATTTGGGAGATTTGGGGAACTTTGAATAGTTAGAATATGGAACTTGGATTTCGATAATAAACCTCATAACTTGATTAACTCAACTTGAAATGCTTTGATTAATTAACAAAACCTTTAGGGATACTTAAGAGTTGGAAATGATTGTGAAAAACGGGAAATAGTCGAAAAGCCTTGAACCTTAGATGATTTGATGGTCGCCACGGGGGTGAACCATAGTGACAAGGGAAATGGCACTGAGTGCAATATGTACTCCGGCTTATCACAGCCTAGTCGCAAAGACGACTTTGACCTTCTGCTGTTACATTTAAGTTGAGATTTGTAGTTAAACACGTACGAGCGAGGGTGACTCGATGTTTAGCTAACCGTATTGCATCATGCATATACTCGGGGTTAGGACGGTCGAAAGACTGAGCCTTCACGAAGAACACTGAGAGTGTATCTTCGACTTTGCGACGCGAATCCGTATGTCCGAACCCGATGGGTGGACCGATTCGGCAATAATCGTTTGACACGCGCGAGTCCGTATATTCAATCCGATGGATTGGATCGATTCGGCGGTAGTCACTCAGGCACGCGTGAGTCCGTATGTTCAATCCGAGGGATTGGATCGATTTAGCGATTGCCATTTTAACTCGCGTGAATCTGTATGTTCAATCTGAGGGATTGGATCGATTAAGCGATAACCTTCTAACTCGCGTGAATCTGTATGTTCAATCCGATAGATTGGATCGATTCAGCGACGACCTTTCGACACGCGCGGATCCGTATGTTCAATCGATGGATTGGATCGATTCGGCGATAGACATTGGATGCGCGCAACATCCGTATGTTCGACTCTATTGAGCGAACCGACTTGGCGTTGTCATTTGTTGCATGTGTGAGTCTGTATGTTCAACCCGATGGGTTGGATCGACTTGACATGCCTAATTGTTGGGATCACCTGTTGACTTGACATTGCATGCATACATGCACCCTTATTGAATTGTTGAGCCACTATTTATTGAACTGTTGAGATAGCAGATATCGAATTGTTTATTAGAGCCTTGATGACATGCTAAGTATATACCTTAGGGTAGGCAATACATAGGTTATACGTCTATATACAACATATATATATATATATCCCCTTATTCTTCAAATGTTGGTTGTATATCAATTGTATACTGTAAGTTGACCCTAGCGCCTTGGGTTTGGTTGCATGTTTGTGTTTGAGCGGTCGGCCTGCTGCCAGACGTTCAACGGCTGATTCGTGATGGTTCGCCGTTCGGGGAGGACCCGGAGCGAAATGATCTCTACTGAGCCTTCGACGTGGACCCGGACCGAATGCATGACCAGATGAGGGTCGATGATGGAAGTATAGGGTATGGGTGTTTAGAGCCTATTAAGGTTGGGTGTTAGTGTCATAGCTCTGACTGTCATTTCTCATATTGGGGCAGGATAGGTTCCCGACTATTAGCTTTTCGTGTGGTTCTCTTCCATGGGGATCACAGGGAGTTGTCGGACGTAGGAAGTCTTTTGGAGGCCGTTTTGGGCTGACTTACTTTCTTGGAGGAATGTATTCATAAAACTTATGACTTTGCCTATGAGTCGCACTTGTTTGCCGTTGGGCAACACTTTTAGTTACTTGTTGTTACTTTCCGTCACTCGAGGACACTCGTGACGATGTTTTTAGTTGCAGCGAGGGCTGTGCTTATATTGTATATTAATCGCTGTTAATCACGATTGGGTTGAGTCTTTATTTCGACAAGTCTTTTATTTAAACAAAATGAAAAAAAATACCTACTTTTCCGCTTTACTTGAATTTGGTTACTAAAGTGACGCCACCGAAATCGGGGTGTTACATCTTTTATCTGGAAAGAAAAACGAAAAAAAAATATACATGATTTTCCGCTTTATTTTGATTTTGGTCTACTAAAGTGACCCCCAGAAATCGGGTGTTACACATAGTAATGTTGGTCTTGGTTGACCTTCTCTCTCCTAGTTTTCACGCTTCAACAGTCGGCTTTCTCCCTTCATGGTCAGTCTTCTCTCTCTCTCCTGGTTTGTGTACTTCACCGATCGACCTCCTCCTTCCACACCGGTCGACCTCCTCCTCTACCGCACCGGTCGACCTCCTCCTATACCACACCAGTCAACCTCCTTCTTCCCTGGTCGGCGTTCTCTCTCTTGGTTCGTGCGCTTCACCGGTCGAACTCCTCCTCTACTGCACCGGTCGACCTCCTCCTCTACCGCACCAGTTGACCTCCTTCTTCCCTGGTCGGCGTTCTCTCTCCTGGTTCGTGCGCTTCACCGGTCGACATCCTCCTCTTCCACACCGGTCGACCTCCACTTTCTACAACCAGCCTTCTCTCTCCTTACTCATGTGCTTCATCCCTTCTTTCCTTACTTGGTCTTCTCTCTCCTCTTTCATGTGCTTCGCCGGTCGACTTCCTCCTTCTACGGTCGGCACCAGTCCACTTCATCTCTCCTTTTTTCATCCTTTTTTCCTTCTTCTTTTTTATGCTTATCAGTTGTCTTCATTTATTTATTTGAAGTTTTCCCTTAAGCAAGTGTTGAAATCTCCGCTTGCGCATTTGGCAACGGCGTGGCAGGCTTGGTTACTCGACCCAGCATGCGTGACATGCTTATTTGAGTAAAAAGGTGATGTAATTTCGGCGGATAAGTGATGCACTTGGTAAAGTAACCAAGTGGTGTGACCTCGATGCCAAACATGGAGTTGGCGGAGAAGCGACGTACTTGGTCGAGAAATCAAGTGGTGGGACCTCGTCGCCGAACATGAAGTTAGCGGAGAAGCGACCGCTTGGTTGAGGGAAACCTGAATAAAATGGACAAGACCCAAGTTTTTAGTTTACACCAAAGTGAATAAAATTCTTATTCGCGATTAGGTTTGATGTATCGTGAAGGGAAACCTGAACAAGAGTTTATCGAATGGAATATATTTATGAAGGAGAAACTTCAGGAAAAGTATAAGGATTGCATCAAAATCGATAAAAGGTATAGCACGATCGATATACGCTTAAATCTAGGGCAAAAACACTAGTGAATAGCTAGTTTTCACTAAAAGGCACGATGGAAACTAATTCCAAAAATCTTCAGAGAAATGTTAAAACTTCTCTTGATCGTCTATAAACAACCGTTTCGTTACGAAACCTTTGAATGTACGAACGTCCGATTCCAATCCTCGGAAGTTTGCCGAAACGAAAACCCTGATAGTTCAAGAAACCTAGAATCAACCGACGATGAAGACTTTTTCTATTCGGAGCTTCAAATGAAGATTCCACACGCGTACACCCATTTCTCTTGATGATCTCAATCTTTCTTCAGAAGGAAGTTTTCTCTTCCGACAATCACTGCAAAAAGTAACTTATCGGGTAAAATAGATTTACACCGACTTTGCATTATTCACTTTAATTCCAAGAAAACCTCTGTTGAGTTTTGGAATTCTGTAGCCAAAACCTATCTTAGAATTCACGGAGAATGAAGCCGGAAAAATCGGAATCGCGAAACTTTCATTTTCCCGCGTTTTGCCAACCTCTATATATAGCAAGAAAATGAGAAAAAATGGCAAAACTTCACCATTTTCTCTCCCAAAACCCGCGAGCTTCACCAAGAGGAGGAGGAGAAGACATTTTCGCCATTTCTTGCTTGATCGTTGATTCAACAGTTGCTACTTGAAGGTATCGAGGTATAGTCGCTAATCCTTACCTCTGATCGTCGTTTCCGTAGTTTTTCACTATGTCTTTCTGTGCTCTTAGTTTTGAGGTTTTTGCAAAACTATCCAGATAACTTCATCTTTCTATGTAAACATCTTCCCTACGTTCCCAAGAGCATGTTTAGCGAATAATATTGCGCCGATTCTCGAAAAACTACCGTCGAGTTTCAATTCTGCTTCAAATACCCATTTTGGGACAAAGTTTCGTCCTGTGGGCTGAAAACTATCACCTTAGCTTAGTGCTAGTAGGATTAGTTGTCATAAACGTCGTTGGTGACGTCCCCATCCAATTTGCTTTTCGAAATTCCAATTTTGAAATTTTGAGCTAAAAATATTGACCAAAATACCCCTGCGACAGTTTTCGATCCGATAATTTTTCTGAGCTTAGATTCGTCTTAGTTACGACTAATAATAACCTAGGAACCAAGTTTGATCGAAGAAAAATCGACCCACCTAATTGTGCATAGTGGCCATGAGCTACCCTAGGGGAGGGGGAAAATTCCTTTTTCGAAAACTTGTCCTTTCGCGCTAGATTATCGTACTTCAGAGTATATGCTACTTCGAGTAACCCTAGTATCTATTGTTTGCTGAGTTTCTGACTCATTGTGATTGATTTCTGTGGTTTTGCTCTAAAGGTTCTTTTGAGGAATTTTCCGAAGATCAAGGAGCTGAGTGTGAAGGAGCATTTGAAGGGAACCCTGGAGAATCTACAGGTGAGGGCTTCTCACTGAACTACTAGTTAATGCTTAGGGTCGATGCATTCGACTTGATTTACTGTTTATGCACTTGTTTGTGTTTGATTGGGAAAAGTTTTCTGAGGCTTCGGCTGACAATGTAGATGATTCATCTACTGATTGTTTTTGAGATTGAATTACATGGTACGTGCTAAATGGTTAATCTAGGATGTGTGATATATGCTTTAAATGCTAAGTGCTACGTGGTTATTCTAGGATGTGTTGATATATGACATGTTTGTTGATTGTGCTGATTTAACTGTGCCATTTCACATTTATTTGTGGTACTGAGGAGTGAGAATAACGGGCAGGTCATGCCGATTTTATTTTGAGATTTTGGGGAAAGTTTGATAGGACGAACGAAGATTCGGGCCTTGTTATGGTTGTAGTGGATCGAGACATTCTCTGGTAATTACTTGGGAATATAGAATCTTCGAAAAACTCATAAGAAATACGATAAGACTAAATGGAAGCTATTTTTACAATGAAAACTCATAAGATATTAAACAACCTCTAAACCCTTAAATAATGATAACACTCTTGGATGCAAGCTTTGGAATTGAATGTCAGTTTTAGAAAATGAGAATTTTCGTCGAGTCCAAGCTTTAGGAAAACTGTAAGTTCTGAGTATGTTGATACTCCTTCGGTCTTTGAGCAGTTTGTTTAGCCATCCAAGGGATGTGCCGAGAATCTTCACTGAGGCGTGAGACCTCGTGAAAAGCATGGATCTTCACTGAGGCGTGAGACCTCGTGAACAGCATGAAACTTCATTGAAGCGTGAGACTTCGTGCAAGTGTGTAAATTCACTGAGGCGTGAGACCCTGTGAAAGCATAAAACTTCACTGAAGCGTGAGACTTCGTGATGGTATAAGACTTCACTGAAGAGTGAGACTTCGTGAGAGCATTGATGACTCGAAGAGTTATCGTGAGTGATTGTACTCTTTTTATGATTAATTGTATTTTGTCGCAGAATCGACTTTTACCTTAGGGTATGCTTTTAGAGACAATAAGTTAGCTAGAACACGTGGCGACGTGTCGAGTGAGGTCGGAGACGTTGTTTGGCTAATCATTTTTGCATTCATGCACTCATTTTGAGGTATTAACACGGGAATGGTCATAAGACCCGGATTTCCGCGTAAGAGCGCTATTAGGCGACTCTTAGTAGCAGACCGAAATGGCAGGCCTTCGGGTTTTATGCTGATCTGGCTACCTTTGTGTGGTGTAAGAGGTACGCGGGCCGAAATGGTCCCACCGTGGCTGGTGCTGGGGCTGATCCGTTGATGTCCATCCTTTCCGGAATGCATTTTGGTTAACTGGGTTAACCGACATTTGCATTTCATGCAACATGCATACTGACTTAGTTGTTGAGTTGTTGAGTGTGTTTGATACTTGTTAATCCTATTTGATGCATGCTATTTGCTATTACTGCCGTTTTATATTCATTGTGAAATATACAACCCTAGGATGCTATCTTTAACTTATAAGCCTAAGTGGCTATCTCTTATCTTTACCTATTGGATTTATTATTTACGTAATTCTTTGGAGTTGACCCTCGCATCTTCTGTGTGTGCTTTGGCGGACTACGCCCCTTTGTCAGATGTCCATGGCGGACTGGTTCACGATGGTTCACCCTTCGAGGGAAACTAGGTTGGATTGCTTGATCAGGAGGACTACGGCTCATGGGTGGTCGACCCCGCAGGCCACCGAGCGACTTACTCGAGAGAGGATTAGTGTAGGAGTAGAGTCTTAGCTCTGACCGTCATTGTTTTCTTTGGGGACAGGGTAGTTTCCCACCGATAGCGTTTTGTGTGGTTTCTCTACGGGGATCACAGAGAGTTGGTTGGGCTAAGATGTCTTGTTTTAGGCCGATTGGGCTAACTCATTCTCATTTTTGAGGTTTGTGTTGTGGACACTTAACCTTTACTTTTGGACTGTACATTTGCCTACGGGCGTTCCTTTCTACTACTTTCCGTCACTGGAGGTTACTCGTGACGTCGTTTGCTACTTACAGCGGGGGCTGTAATTATTATTGTATATTAGTTCTGTTATCTTTTGTTGTTGAGTTTCATTTCTTTCAGTTTCTAATTCTTTTATGGAAAAAAAAATTCACGTTTTTCCGCATTAAGTTTCTTTTGGTTACTAAAGTGACGCCACCGAAAATCGGGGTGTTACAACACGCTTGGTTGAGAAACCAAGTGGTGCAGTGTCGACACCGAACATGGAGTTGGCGGAGAAGCGACACACTTGGTTGAGCAACCAAGTAGTGCGGTATCGACGCCGAACATGGAGTTGGCGGAGAAGCAACGCACTTGGTTGAGTAACCGAGTGGTTTTGGACCTCGACGCCGAACGTGGAGTTGGCGGAGAAGCGACGCGCTTGGTTGAGTAAGCAAGTGGTGCGGTGTCGACGCCGAATATGAAGTTGGCGGAGAAGCGACGCGCTTGGTTGCTCAACCAAGTGGTGCGGTGTCGACGCCGAACATAGAGTTGGCGGAGATTGAACACACCTGGTCGAGGACCGGGCGGTACGACCGGAGTCGGCGGAGGTTCAATGCACCAGTCGGGGACTAGGTGATTAGGCTCGACGCCTGACCGTAGTCGGCGGAGATCCTGAATGCATGATTGTTTTACTTCTTAGTATCCTTCAAAATTGCATGTTCCTCGTTTGTTTTCTGGGCGTTTATTATACTCAAACCAACGGTTGGACATGGATTTGGTCGAAATATGAAGGTCCTTCGAAGGATCACAACGTTGCTCTGTTCCTGTGCTCAAATGAAAACACTATCTTACCAAGTTAGTTTACCTTGTAGGCGGATGGAAGATCTTCATTGTCGGTTATCGTCTCCGGCATACCCTCATTCTTTTCCTGCTCTTAAACCGAAGTGCGAGCATGCTCTGAAATTCCTCCACGGTTGTGTATCGGGATCAATCGGTCGGCATCCACCCGGTGGACTTCCTTCGTCCTTATAGGTCGTGATCGTAGCGACATACCTTCTCGACATCGACATACCTATTGTCGACGAAAGTCTTACTGCAAAACAAAGTAAATATTTTGACGGTAAGAAGTTTGGTGTTATACTTACATAGTGTTTGCATATCTTCCCTCTAGATTTACGGATAGCCTTCAGTTCCAGACTTGCTGAGATGAGCGATGTCCCAGACAGCACCCTTCGTAGCCTTGGGCGGCTAGGCTGCGGTGGTAAGGCAGGGGATGGAGAAACTCTTGTAGAAGCCGGAATTTTTTACCAGGCCCCACGGTGGGCGCCAATGTTCCTAATATAAACCCTAAGATCTAGATAGATGACCAAAAGACTTAGAGTGTTATTCCACTGTGTAAAAGCTAATCTACATAGAAGGCGAAAGTCTTCCTTTTATAGCAGGTCGACCTCTGAACCCTTATCGACGTATTTATTACAATTGACCAATCATGCCCGTTAATGGGGCGTAATCACTACCGTGTCGGTTGTAAGACCCTAACCTTGCTTAAGTGATTTATTGAATAAAAGTGAAATTTCTAGTGAAGTTTGATTTAATTGCTAATCTGTCCGTGACCTTTTGTGAATTTTTGAGAGGTCTTAAAGACCTAATCTTGAAAAGCTTCCTTCATGAGATTGTATCTCTCTGAGTTAGCTAAATTCTCTCGTAGGTTTCAGGTCATTCCGACCTCTGTAGCCCGAGATAGTCATGTTTTAGTGACGGAAGGTCAGGCTGTATTGTACTAGCAATTTTGCTAGAAGAAAGTCTCTTAATTCCGAATTTATTTCTTTAATATCAAGGGAAGGAGTTTGCCTTGATTTATTTTATCCTCTTAATCAGTAGTTAGGAGAGTAATTAGTTGGACTTGGGCCAAGTTATGAGGGGAGAAGAGAAAAGGAAAACCTAGCCCATGATGTATGCTAGCCGAATTCCATGAGGAAGGAAGGAAGGGAGACCTTTGGTTGACTTGTTATGCTAGAATCAAGGGGCTGATGGGGGTTATGTTTCCTTGATTAATAAAAATCAGTTTTCATTGAGAGGATTAAGAGCTAATGATGAGCATTGAAAACCTTGTCTCCATTTGAATTTGAAGTTTTTGTGAATGCTTTGAGGGAGGGTGTTGGGCCAGGAATTGGAGGGCAAAATGGGAGGTTTGCTGCAGCTTTGTGAGACCTAATAAGGCTAAGTTAGAAACCTAACCACATACTCTCATTTTCCCACACAAATTCAGAAGAGAAAAGAAAAGAAAACAAGAGAGATAGAGTGAGAGAGGGTGGCGGCTAGAGAGAAAGAAGGAAGAAGAAGGAGAGAAACCAAGAGAAGATCAAGAGAGAAAGAAGGAGAGCAAGCAAGGACTGTGAGGAGCAGCAAGGAGAGGGCTTCTTCATTCATCCTTTTCATCATCTCTTTCATTCCAATCAGCCAAGATAAGGGTAGAGCCTAGGATTCTTTATGTTGGAGGCTTTCTAGATTAGCTTGTCCTTGATCTGAATCTGGTTAGTTTGATGATGTATGAGGGCTGAGGGTAGAGAACATGCTTAGGGTATTTGATATGTGCAGCCATGAGATTGATCAAAGCTTGATGCCATGCTTATGTGTCCTAGTTGCAAAACTTGTCCAATTTGCTATGAGTTTTGCTTAGATCCGATTCATGATGATTCATATGCCTAAGATTGATTAAATTCTTAATGATTATGATGAGATGTTGCTACTGGAATTTAGAGGAGGAATATGTTCTGTATGTTTGCTGGAACATGGCCTAGAAACCTTGGACTCAAATGGTTAGAAATTAATTTGAGGGTAAACGTATCACTGCCAGTTTTCTGTACTGGACAGCGAGCTTCAGAGCCTAATATGACCTAATTCTGTGTCTCAGATGAAACAGTGATAAACTAAAAAGTTGTAGATTTTTAAAATAGCTTTCCAAGCATGTATAGTATGTCAATTTCGGCTGAGAAATGAATTCTGGAGACCAGTTTTAATGCACACTGTTCCTTCTGTCTAAATGCTAGGGTTCGAGTAGAAGAGGAACTTGGACAGCAAGGAGCAGATTATCCAAGCTTCATTCTTCCATTCTTTTCAGATCAAGAAATCAAGGTAAGGGCTGATCTCTAGGACATGGGTAGGGTTTAGGGATTTCTATGTGAAAAGCTATGATTTCATGTGTACAAAAATGCGGTTTTGGTGGATTTTTCTTTAGCTTTTTGATGTATTGATTGTTGCTGAATGCTTCTGGAATTTTTACCATATTTGTGAGGCTTGTGTGATGCCATGATCAGTAGGTTAATGTTTGGCAAATGACCCTAGGTTTTATGTATGAAAACCATGATTTTATGCTAAAGTTGTCTAGGTTTTCACATGATTTTAACATGCAATTTGTAACATGATCAATTCTGGATTTTTGGAGGGTATATGCTTATTGTTGTTGGCTGGACAATTACTTGTGAAGTTGAGATGGAAGGAAGGAAGAGTTTTAGAAAACCTTGGACCCTTTAGGGTTTGGCTAAGCCACTTTTGTGGTTGTTGGCAAGTTTGCTTCCTTCCGATTCGTGCACAAGTTTATGTGATGGCTTGATTGATGAAGTTGCCATGCCTTAAGTGTTGATGTGCATGAGAATATGACTATGTGCTTGATATTGCTTATTTGATGCCTGATTTGAATATTGCCAAAAGGTCGCTCATCCAGCTGTAATTCCTTTTGGTGTTGTGGTTATTATTGTGATTATGATGTATAAGTTTTGTGAAAATGTTAAGACTCTAGGTTGACTCAATAGAGCCTTTAACAAAGATAAATGAGAACTTAATCGCTTGCAAGTAAATGTGAATAATTGGAAATAGGTGTAGTGAAGACTATGGGCCATGAGAACGATGGTACCGTTAGAGACAAATGGTTACTTGCACGCGAGGGTGTTTTGTGGGTTGTACGGTGTATCCCCACGTGATTGGTTGACCGCGGTCACCTTGTGATTCTGTGGATGGGCGGTGTGTCCCCCCACATGAATGAGGGTTGTGCGGTGTGTCCCCTCCGAGAATTGTTCATCTGCGGATGATCGTGAATATGGCCATTGGTGTTGAGGTGGTTGTGTGAATGGTGAGGTCGTTAGCCTAACTGAACTTAGGTGACTGACTGTGATATAACGTAAAGATTATGCTTATTATACTTTGTTATTTATGAGAATACATGAACATGTGAATGTTTCTATGAGAACATGTGATCTGACCCTTGCGCTTCTTGTTTATGTGTTTATTTTGGGGGGGGGGGTAGATGGTCGTGAAGATAACGACGACGACCCATTCTTGGGAGCTGATACTTTGCGACGAGCCACTACCGGATGACGACTACACTTCAGATGAAGAGGAAGAACATAAAGAGGAAGAGGCCAAGGATATGGATGGGTTGAGAGACATCCATTTTTCCTTTTGGGTTGAGAGTACCGAGTTGTGGAAGCATTGAACCATTACTTTATTTTAGATGGGATATTTTAACTTGATATAATTTACTTTGAAGTTTTCTTTCGGATATTTATTTCATACTCTTTTCAATGATTAATAAAGCTTGAGGTTTACGTTGATGATTATTTCCGCAAGTTCGAAGTGGTTAAGTTTCAAGAATTTTGTAAAATTGAACTTTTGTCACTAATTGAAGATTAATTAATTAAACGATGAAAATTTACGACGTTTTGGTTACTGTGTGACACTCGAGAAATCGGGGCATTACATTGTGGTATCAGAGCTCCGGTTGAGAAACTAGAGTACTAAGGGTTTTGGGCTTACGAGTTTCCGAACTCGTTGTGTTTTGTTTTTGATAAAGGTGTTTTCAAAGCTTCGCGGTGAGATTTGGGTAGACTTGATTGCTAAGATGTTTGTTTGACTGTGAGATTGTCTGTGATTAGTATCATTGCCGTGATACTTGGGATTAAGTGTTTGACTTTATGTCAAGATATTTTGAGGAAGTTGATCTTGGATGAGGGTCATAAGAGTAGATTGAGTATTCATCCGGAAATGACGAAGATGTATCAAGACTGAAAACTTCGTTTTTGGTGGCATGGGATGAAGAAACGAGTAGTCAAGTATGTATCAACGTGTTTGACGTGTCAAAAGGCGAACGTAGAAGCTAAGGATGAATCTTAGTGGAATGACATATGAATTCCAGAGATGAGATGTCAAGGGTACATAATTTTGAGGTTGAAGTATTGGAAATTGAATCGATTGGATGGGACCTCAATTTATGTGACTACTGGATGATAGGGACTCATTGACCTTTCCAGTGGTTTTTCTAAATTTTCATCATCTACATATTAAGCCTAATCGACTTAATATTGAGGGCTGTGATATTCAGAATTATAGCTGGTGATGGACCATGATAGAAACGTTGATAGGAATTGATAGATGTTGGTCAAATCTGAGAGATGAGTTTTGTTAGGTATTTGATCCCTCTGTGAAGTTGTCGTGGTGCTAAGAAATGAATATTCATCTAAAAAGTGTTGAAGAATTAGAGGACATTATTGTGCAAACTCGGTGCAGGTTTAGATTTTAAGTCCATAAATTCTTGTCCTAATTGTGTAGGCCTTAAAGTTTGTTAGAATTGGATTAAGAGCTTAAGAAGTTGATTGGTGTGATAGTGATCAAGTTAGAGAGAGAAAGTTTTAGCATAAGTTGAATACATGAGAGTGTTGATATGGATTTCAGAGAAATGTGCTAGGATTACTAAGTGAGATTTACTAAGCTGGATTAAAACCTTAGGGGTTAAGATTGTCCTTGAGAGTTGGGAGACAGGTATGAATAAGAGATTTAATGGTTTTAGTTGTGACGATAGCAGTTGAACCTTTGAAGATTAAAATCTAGGGAGCGAAAGTTGGGCTAAGTCCCTAGAGGCACAGTATATGATTTGATCTCGAAGGGAATGAATTATGAGTTATGCAGAGATTTCAGACTTAAAATATTCTATAATTTGACTTGTGGATAAGTGAAAGATTGATTTAAGGTCTGAGTGAGGATAGTTCTGAAACAAGAGATGACGTATGGATTGTTAGGTATTGAGATGATGATTAGCTTATAAACGGTTGATCAATTGGACTTGGATTTGGCGCCTAGTGCCCTAGTACGAGCGTGATATCTAGGTCTATCTGAAGATGATTGCTAGATATCTAAGGGTTGATGTTGCCTTGTATGTCACCCTTGAGGTGAACTTGCATGACGTCTCCCAGGTTTTTGGATGCATGCTGACACTACTTGTAAGATCGAAGAAAAGTGAGGGATTGAAAGGATGTTTTAATTAAGGGTTGTTACTTACCCAAGGATTGAGATTGGAATGGACGCTCCAAGTAGGACACGCCTGACCACATCGAGACTTTGTGTCAGAGTTGGTAAAATAAATAATAATTGGTATTATCTCATTTTGTGAATGGTTTGTGATTTATGTGTGTGATATGATTTGGTGTGCTGAATGCTCATTATTGAGTCATAGAGTCGGGGAAGAACACTGACCGAGTCAATGTCTTCCTTACGTTTTGTGGTGTTTTGTGTGACTGTGTTACACTCTCGATTTTGTTTTTCCTTACTTAGCAAAGGTGGTGAATGGAACCATCGGCTAAGAAAGGATGGCGGATGGAGCCAGTGAACGGAGTGCGTCGATCAAGATGGTGGATGGAACCATCAAGGTCGATGAGATGGCAGATGGAGCCAGTGAACGGAGTGCGTCGATTGAGATGGTGGATGGAACCATCAAGGTCGATGAGATGGTGGATGGAACCATCGGTGAAGCAGGAATGGTGGATGGAACCATTGGTCAGACCGAGATGGTTGATGGAACCATCAGGAAATACGGGATTGGTGGATGGAACCAACGATCGTATATGGTGGATGGAACCATAGATCGGACAAACCAGATGGTGGATGGAACCGTCGAATGGACTAAGTGGTGGATGGAACTACTGAACGAGTGAATTAGTGGATGGAACCTTTGAGCTCGGTGTCCGGAAAGTTTGTTTTCCCGTGTCTGAGTTGTTGATGTTGCATCCGGATCACCTGGGCGGGACGCCGACCAACGTGTACCGGCATGAGCATAACACCTGTTTGACTTAAACTTTTGTTGTTTTGTGTGACTGCAGTGAGGCAGTTTGAGTCGTGTTCTAACAGAAGATTTCTGTGAGGTTCTACGACGGGTGTCTAGGTTATAGACAGTGAAATGAGAGTGACTTGAACATCCTTACCAAATATTTTTCCTGATTGCCATCTTTTGGATATTGAGCCTGATCAACTTGATATTGGAAAATGGTGATCGGAATGATAGTTGGTGTTGGACTATGAAGGGAACGTTAAGGAGAGACGGATTCCCTTTGTGAGAATGATGTGGAGCTAGACCATTAGAGATGTCACGTGAAGACCAGAAAGATGAGACTAAGGACAATAACCTATGCGTCGAGACGACTGGGAAATTTGTAGGGAATATCAAAGTGCGCAGTGGAAGCGTGGTATGTTTTCCTATAGTAGTTTCGAGGACGAAACTATTTTTAAGGAGGGTGGTATTGTAAGACCCTAACCTTGCTTATGTATTGCTTAAGTGATTTTTTGAATAAAAGTGAAATTTCTAGTGAAGTTTGCTTTAATTGCTAAGCTGTCCGTGACCTTGTGTGAATTTTTAAGAGGTCTTAAAGACCTAATCTTGAAAAGACTCATTCATGAGAGTTGTAGCTCTCTGAGTTAGCTAAATTCTCTCGTTGGTTTCAGGTCATTCCGACCTCTATAGCCCGAGATAGTCATGATTTAGTGACGGAAGGTCAGGCTGTATTGTACTAGCAATTTTGCTAGAAGAAAGTCTCTTAATTCCGAATTTATTTCTTTAATATCAAGGGAAGGAGTTTTCCTTGATTTATTTTATCCTCTTAATCAGTAGTTAGGAGAGTAATTAGTTGGACTTGGGCCAAGTTATGAGGGGAGAAGAGAAAAGGAAAACCTAGCCCATGATGTATGCTAGCCGAATTCCATGAGGAAGGAAGGAAGGGAGACCTTTGGTTGACTTGTTATGCTAGAATCAAGGGGCTGATGGGGGTTATGTTTCCTTGATTAATAAAAATCAGTTTTCATGTAGAGGATTAAGAGCTAATGATGCGCATTGAAAACCTTGTCTCCATTTGAATTTGAAGTTTTTGTGAATGCTTTGAGGGAGGGTGTTGGGCCACGAATTGGAGGGCAAAATGGGAGGTTTGCTGCAGCTTTGTGTGACCTAATAAGGCTAAGTTAGAAACCTAACCACATACTCTAATTTTCCCACACAAATTCAGAAGAGAAAAGAAAAGAAAACAAGAGAGATAGAGTGAGAGAGGGTGGCGGCTAGAGAGAAAGAAGGAAGAAGAAGGAGAGAAACCAAGAGAAGATCAAGAGAGAAAGAAGGAGAGCAAGCAAGGACTGTGAGGAGCATCAAGGATAGGGCTTCTTCATTCATCCTTTTCATCATCTCTCTCATTCCAATCAGCCAAGGTAAGGGTAGAGCCTAGGATTCTTTATGTTGGAGGCTTTCTTGATTAGCTTGTCCTTGATCTGAATCTGGTTAGTTTGATGATGTATGAGGGCTGAGGGTAGAGAACATGCTTAGGGTATTTGATATGTGCAGCCATGAGATTGATCAAAGCTTGATGCCATGCTTATGTGTCCTAGTTGCAAAACTTGTCCAATTTGCTATGAGTTTTGCTTAGATCCGATTCATGATGATTCATATGCCTAAGATTGATTAAATTCTTAATGATTATGATGAGATGTTGCTACTGGAATTTAGAGGAGGAATATGTGCTGTATGTTTGCTGGAACATGGCCTAGAAACCTTGGACTCAAATGGTTAGAAATTAATTTGAAGGTAAAAGTATCACTGCCAGTTTTCTGTACTGGACAGCGAGCCTCAGAGCCTAATATCACCTAATTATGGGTCTCAGATGAAACAGTGATAAACTAAAAAGTTGTAGACTTTCAAAATAGCTTTCCAAGCATGTATAGTATGTCAATTGCTGCTGAGAAATGAATTCTGGAGACCAGTTTTAATGCACACTGTCCATGCTGTCTAAATGCTAGGGTTCGAGTAGAAGAGGAACTTGGACAGCAAGGAGCAGATTATCCAAGCTTCATTCTTCCATTCTTTTCAGATCAAGAAATCAAGGTAAGGGCTGATCTCTAGGACATGGGTAGGGTTTAGGGATTTCTATGTGAAAAGCTATGATTTCATGTGTACAAAAATGCGGTTTTGGTGGATTTTTCTTTAGCTTTTTGATGTATTGATTGTTGCTGAATGCTTCTGGAATTTTTACCATATTTGTGAGGCTTGTGTGATGCCATGATCAGTAGGTTAATGTTTGGCAAATGACCCTAGGTTTTATGTATGAAAACCATGATTTTATGCTAAAGTTGTCTAGGTTTTCACACGATTTTAACATGCAATTTGTAACATGATCAATTCTGGATTTTTGACAATTACTTGTGAAGTTGAGATGGAAGGAAGGAAGAGTTTTAGAAAACCTTGGACCCTTTAGGGTTCGGCTAAGCAACTTTTGTGGTTGTTGGCAAGTTTGCTTCCTTCCGATTCATGCACAAGTTTATGTGATGGCTTGATTGATGAAGTTTCTTATTGCGCAAGTAAAGATAGAAATCAATCTTTTAACAAAGATTGTTTCAACAAATAACAACCCAACAATTAAAACCCTTCTGGAATAGCTACTTGCTCCTCAAGTAACTCAAAAACATAACTTCGGTAAATCTTCAAAGGGCCCACAACATAAACACAAGCTGAGGACTGATGCCCTAGCTTCACGGAATCAGATGCCACGACATCTACTTCGACAATCAGTTGTTTTGACAAAATGCATGGCAAGATGTTCCAACAATCTCCCCCTTTCTCAAATTTTGTCTAAAACAACTCACAACCAGAGAGGATAAAAAAATAGAGAATCAATTCTCCCCCTCAAGCATTACTCCCCCTCACATGATGCATCCATACCAACAACTTAGCATAGTTGGAACAAAACACTTAGCAACAAAAGCACAAACAGAAGTACTATCAATTCTTAGCATATGATGACTTCACAGTTGATCAGCTTGAATCAAACCAGAAAACACTATCAGAAGTTACTTGCACATAAGCTAACCACATAAAATGAGACTAGCTACATAAACCAGAAAAAGCAACAACACCATGACAAACCGGCTATTAGGCATGAGCCTAAGTCCAGAAATGGAAAACATCCTCAGATGCTTCCTCAGATTCATGGAAGAAATGCAATTTTTCTTCCAGAAGGAATTGGAGCTGTCTAAGGAAATCAGAGCAACAGAGGCGGCTCTGGAGACGGTGGCGGAGGATCCTAAGAGGCAAGAGCTGCACCAGAGCTTAGTCCTCTTAGAGCATAGGCAGCATCGTCTGGAGCTTGAGAAAGCAGCGATGCGTAGGCAATGTATAGAATTGAGGAAAAATCCTCCCTTTTAAGTGTATCAACCATTGTATGAAGTTTCTTATTAATGAATAAAAAAGTGTGTTTGTTGGTTTGTGTGTAGAGCGAAAATTAACTGTATGATAAGCTAGTATTGTGCAACACATAATGAAAACGATAATTAAATATACAGAAAATAGATAAGGGAACATAGTTCAAAGAGAAAACACATAAGCATAGATAAAGAAACATAGTTCAAAAAGAAAATAAATAAGCATAGATAAAGACAGAAGAGAAGAGAGTTCCTAAAACTATGGTTTAGGTGTCCTTCTTAGAAGCTCGGTGCACATTTCTTTCAAACTCTGAAGAAGAACTTCATGAGAATCAAGCCTTTGTTCAATGATATCAATCCTTGAATCTGACTGATGTTGAGCAGACGTTGTAGCTTGATCAGAGTGAGGAACTTGAGCAGATGTGGAGGCAACATCAGTAACTGGAACAATTCTAAGTGCTTGTGTAAGACCTGGATTTACAGAACAAGTTTAATTTCCGACTCAAATCAATGTAAGCGTGACAGGAGTTTGATGTTTGGGAAAGATTAATGAAGACGAAAGTTCAGAAATTGCTTGAGGAATGTTTCATAGTCGTTTAGGAATTAGTGCGAGTCGTCTGCACACCTGCCTTATGGCGAGAGTGTCCAGAATAGGCTAATTTCGCTCTTAAAGCAACGTTTAAGTGAGATTTCAAATCCTTGGGAAAATAAGAAGTTCTCTTTATTTTTCCTTCGACCAGTGTTTCATTTCGGAACCCTGGACTGTATGCATGATGGTATTCACTTCTCGGAAGTCCGACGACGCTAATTTCTTTGCTTCAAAACCCTAAATACAATCACTGAATGAAGACTTTTTCTATTCGGAGCTTTTAACGAAGTTTCCGTCTGCGTTGCCAGATTGGTTTTGATGTTTACAATCTTTATTCAGAAGGAAGTTTTGTCGTCTGACCTTCACAGCAAAAAGTAGTTTTTCGGGACAGATTAACTTACACCGCTTTTGGGGTTTTAGAGATCGTTTTTCCCAAATGTTAGAGATTTGTTTTGAGTTCTGGAATTCTGTCGCCATAATCTCTCTTAGAATTCATCGGTGAATGTGCTGCAAAAATCGGAATCGCGAAATTTTCATTTTCCCGCGATTTCACCTTCCTATAAATAGTAAAAAAATCAAAATATCTCCCATAACTTCCATTAGTGGCCGCGGGTTTGAAGAAGAGGAGAGGAGAGGAGAATTTCGCCGAAACTCGACCGATCTTCGAGCAGTTTGTCACTACTTCAAGGTATCAAGGTAGCTAGCTTGATTCTTACCTCTGATCATTCTTTTCGTCGTGTTTCTTTAGCTATTTCTGTGCTCAAAGTTTCGAGCTTTTCATAAAACTATCCGTTTTTCTTGATTTTTCGCTTGGGATATCTTCTGTACTTGCCCAAGAGCCTAGAACACTCGCCGATATTCGCCGATTTTGATTGAGTTGTCAAGGATCTGAAAAACTGATTCAAAACCCTTTTTGCGCACATTTTGAAACTTTAATGTTGAAAAGTCGCAATCCGACTTCGTGCCTTTAGGATTAGTTGCTACAAATGTCGTTAGGAACATCGCTGTCAAATTTGTTTTCCGAAGTTTTAACTTTGAGGTTTTCAGCTTTTATTTTGGACCAAAACGACCCTAAATAGCCGTATTTCGATCCGACCGTCCGAAATTTTTTCCGACAGTTTCTTTGCCTTAGTTTTACCCTAAAACTACCTTGTAATTAATTTAGATTGAAGAAAAATCGGCCCACCTAATTGTGCATAGTGGCCGAGAGCATGTTTGTGTGGGGGAGAGTTTTTCATTTTCGAAAACTTGTCTTTTCGTACCCGATTGTTGTATTCTGAAGCTTCAATGCTTTGTCTATCGTTAATTAGCTGTATTGTGATCGAGCTAATCGATTTTGTTTGGATTTCTGCTTTGTTTTCTCCGAGGTTCAGTTGAAGGAACTTTGGGTTTCTCAGAGAAATTGTGTGAAGGAAACTTAGACCACGAGGCTGGAGCAACTCGAGGATAGGGCAACCTACTATTAGCTAAGACTGCATGATAGGCGTCGATAAATTCGACTTATATTTTACTTTGATATTGATTATGATGATGAATTAATGTTACTACGTTTTTCATGACTTATGATATTGAGATGTTATTGAATTGTGCGTTTTCACGCGACTTCGGAGCGAAGAATCACTAAACTGATTCCTTTTGATCTTTCGGGTTGAATGAACAACCCTAGGCAAGTCCAAACTCAAGGTTTGGGACTTAGCTATCGTTTATATACTTAGACTTTCCCCGGGGGATACATTTGGTGGGATTTTGGCAAACTTAGCATGAATAGAATCTTGGAAACTAAAGACTTTAGGAAACTTAGACTTCAAAAAATAAACTCACAACTTGACTAATCCAATTCGAAATGTTTTCATTAACGAATAAACCATAGGGAATCTCAATGGGAAAAAGATTGCGAAAGACGGGGAAAAGTCGACTTTTGTTGTGGGTTCTGAAGAATTGTTGGACACCAGGGAGGGGGGTGAGCCACGGTGATGATTGAAAGTCACCGAGTACTCTAGTACTCTTGTTGTTGGAGTTTGTGTTGTATTGACCGACACTAACTCTTGGGTTTTGGAATTGGGTTTTAAGCTAAAAACTTGTGTTGTGAGGACGATTCGATGTTTGGCTAACCATATTGCATCATGCATCATTCGGGGTTTGTACAATCGAAAGATTAGGCTCCGGTGAAGAACGGGAATGCTTCACGAATGGTGAAGAACGGGAATGCTTCACTAGTGAAGAACGGGAATGCTTCACGAAGGTTGGGGAATTGCCTTCATCGAAGAACACAAAGATGTATCTTCGGCATAGCGGGCTGATCCGACTATGCATGGGTTTGTAAGCGACACCCGAGCGGAAATGGTTAAACACTAGGCCGGTGATAGGACTGACTCGATGGTGCCCATCCCAAACAACTATCCGGATCATATTGAATTGCATTTCACGCATACATTTACTCTGACTGGAATTGTATGCTGTTTGAATTATTGAAGCATTGTTAGAGCCAATAACATGCTAGGAATATAATTATATATATATATATTCCCCAATCACATGTTGTATGTATATTTACTTTATTCCGTGAGTTGACCCTAGCGCCTTGGCTTTGGTTTCATGTTTGTGTTTGGACGGTCGGCCTGCTGCCAGACGTCGACGGCGGATTGGGTTTCGATGGTCTCTCCCTCGGGGGGGATCAGGTTTGAGCTGGTTGACCGACATGCCCCCACCGCTTGGGTGATCTATCTTGTGGGTCATCGGGCGACGTACCGGGGAAGGGTCATGGAGGACCGGACTGACGAGCATGGACGTCTGACGAAGGGAGTTTTACGACGCATGGAGTTGAGCTTTAACTTGCCAACTTCAGTTCGCTGTGGACTCGGTACTGGGAGGGTAGGTTAGGCAGGCGTCATATAATGTGTAGAGCTCTGATTCGTTTTGCTTTTGGGACAGGGTAGGTTCCCGACGCATGACTTTTGGTGTGGTTCTCTTACTGAGGGATCACAGTGAGTCAGTCGGACCATAGGGGTCCTTGCCTAGGCCATTTTGAGGCCGACTTTCTCCTAGTGAATTGTAATTATAACTTTCACACTCACACTTCTGGATCTGTATATATTTGCCTACGGGCACACTACTTTGGAGTCACTGCGAGTGCGCGTGACGTGGGAGTGCAGCTGAGGCTGTACATGTAAATATGTTTGTACGTCGGTTAGTTTAGTTGCTGGGTTATGTCTTTATTTTCTTTCACTTTAATTAAAAGGAATCAAACGAAAAAAAAATTACCTGTTTTCCGCGTAAAGTTTATTTTTAGTTACTAAAGTGACACCTGGAAATCGGGGTGTTACATTGTGGTATCAGAGCTTAGTCGAGTCTTTTGGGAGTCTTTGGGGAATAGGTCTTCTATGCTAGGTTGTGTGACTCTGCAAAGAGTGAAAATTGATTGTCTGCAGAGCGATTTTCGCTCTAATTGTTTGCGTTACTACTTAAATCATATTGAATGGTTTGTCTGGTACTACCTTATGGTTAGTACTAATTGGACGTTTGATGAGATATAGGATGGTGGACCCTAACCGGATGGCGGAGGCAATAGCTACACTGATCGAGGTAATGATGAACCAGGCTGCGGAAGACGCTTACATGCGCGCTGAAGAGGCTGCACGTGAGCATCACCAACGACTGATGGCGACGGCAATGTATCAACAAAGAGGAATGAACCGAACAGGAGCTGGGGGACCAATGAGGTCAGGTTCCCAAGGCTACAACGGAAAGGAGAGCTACCATCAGTGGGGACCGTATCAGCGTCCCGAGGGAAGAGATCTTATCTCAAGAGTGTACAAACCAATGACTGCTGATACTGGAGGGAAGCCAGTTGGTGACAAAGGTGTGACGTGTTTTCGTTGCGGAAAGTTTGGGCATTTTGCTAACAAGTGCTCAGCGATTGGACGGATTTGCTTCAAGTGTAACCGAGAGGGGCATCTAGCTGTGAACTGCAAGACACTCCAGGGCGGAACGTCTGATGTAACACCCCGATTTCGGTGGCGTCACTTTAGTAACCAAAATAAACTTAATGCGGAAAAACGTGAATATTTTTTTTTCGATAATATAAACAAGACTGAAATAAATAAAACCCAACAATAACGATAAGAAGAAACTAATGTACAATATATATAACAGCCCCCGCTGTAGTAGCAACCTCGTCACGAGTAACCTCCAGTGACGGAAAGAAGAAAAGTGTAGCGCCCGTAGGCAATATATACAAACCAAATATAAAGGTGAAGTGTCTGCAACACCATCCCTCAAAACTTAGAATAAGCTGGCCCATCGGCCTGAAACAAGACCTCCTAAGTCCAACCAACTCTCTTTGATTCCCGTAAAGAAACCACACAAAAAGCTATAGGTGGGAAACTACCCTGTCCCCAAAGAAACAAATGAAGCAATGACTGTCAGAGCTAAGACTCTACTCCTACACTAATCCTATCTCGAGGAGCTCACACTAACACTCAAACTATGTGTCAGCATGATCGTCGTCTGAATCAGAATCCAGAACAACTAAGTCTACCAACCCTATCCGTCCTCCCCTCGCAACCGAAATGCGCTCCGATGCTGGACTCACGGGCTTAGGGCCCGAACCCTGATCATCAATGATCGCAACGGTGGGTGTGCTGGACTCTGATGAATGCACTCCCACAGGCTCCTCCTCGGAGGGGTCCTCCTCATCCGAAGACGAAGGTGGCGGTGGTGCTCCTCCTGCTCCGGGTCCGCAATGCACTCCTGGCGGCAGGTTGAAACTGACAGAGCATCTCCTCATCACTCCTGACGTCAAGACTCCTACCCTATCTACATGGTCCTCCATAATCCGCCCCGAGTACGTCGCTCGATGGCTGGCGGGGTCAACCACCCACGAACCGGGGTCGTCCTAGTCAATCATCTCGTAATCGATTCCCCCCGAAGGGTGGACCATTGTGAACCAGTCCGCAAGGAACATCTGACAAAAGGCGTTGTCCGCCAAAACACACACAGAAGACGCGAAGGTCAACTCCAAAGAACTATGTAGATAATAAACCCAATAGGTACAAATAAGAGATAGCCACTTAGGCTTATAGCTAGAGATATCATTCTTAGGGTTGCATGTTCCACAATAACATAAACGCAATAATAACAGATAGCCTGTTCCAAATAGTATTAACAATTACCAATCACACTCAACAACTAAATTAGTATGCATGTTGCATGATATGCAAATGACGGTTAACCCAGTTAACCACATGCATTCCGGAACGGATGGACATCAAACGGATCAGCCCTAACACCAGCCACGGTGGGACCATTTCGGCCCGCGTGCCTCTTACTCCAACAACAGCTGTAGTCAGATCAGAAGTAAACCCGTAGGTCTGCCATTTCGGTCTGCTACAAGAGTCGTCTACAAACGCTCTTACACGGCATTCCGGGTCTTATGACCATTTTGGAAACCGACGAGGTCCAGAGTACGTCCTGTGTTAATACCTCATTAATGTTGCATGAATGTAGGATGATTAGTCAAACAACGTCTCCGAATCTCACTCGACACGTCGCCACGTGTTCTAGGTAAATTAAAGTCTCTAAAAGCTTACCCTAAGGTAAAGTCGATTCTGCGACAAAAGACACTTCTTCACAACAACACATAACTCGCAATGATCTCCAAATCATCCGACTCATCTCAATCCGATGGTCACAACTGCTCAACGAGCACAGAGTATTACACTCTCAGAAACTAACGGTTTCCCGGACTTATCCCCAGGATAGCCCAACAACACAGCTGCTCCAACAGCACAAGAGCATCAACATACTCAAAACTTATCAACTCCCCAACACTTGGATCCGACGACACTTCTCGTTTTCCAAAACAAAGATTTGCATCCTAAGCTTCCTTTCGAGTTTACTATCATTATTTAAGAATTTAGAGGTTGTTTAGTGTCTTATGAGTTTTCTTTACAAAATAATATTCTTTTAGTCTTATCGCAAAATCTTATAAGTTCTCGGGATCTCCTAATCCCCAACTGACTCCAGAGAATGTCTCGATCCATAAAACACCATAACAAGGCCCGAATCTCATTCGTCCTATCAAACTTTCTCAAAACTCTCAAAATAAAATCGGCATGACCTGCCCGCTATTCTCACTATCAGAAACTCAGATTTCATTGCAAGAGCATAATTAACTCAGCACAATCAATCAACATGTCATATATCAACATATTAAGCAATAACCACGTAGCAGTTAGCATATAAGGCATACCTCACACATCCTAAATTACCCAATTAGCACTTAGCATGTAATTCACTCTCAAAAGCATTCAGTAGATGAATCATCTACATTGTCAGCCGAAGCCTCAGAAAACATTTTTTCAATCAACCACAAACAAGTGCATAAACAGTAAACAATGTCGAAAGCATCGACCCTAAGCATTATCTAGAGATTCAGTGAGAAGCCCTCACCTGAAGATTCTCCAGGGTGATCTTCGAACTCTTCCTCACAAGCAAAGCGTTGCTCCTCAGGAAATTCTTCAAAAGCACCTTTTAAGTAAAACCACAGAATACTATCAGAATATATCGGAAACTAAGCTATCGATACACACTAAGGTTACACGAAGTAGTATATACTCCGAGGTACGATAATCTAGCGCGAAAGGACAAGTTTTCGGAAAAGGAAATTTTCCTCCTCCCCCCCTAAAGGGCTCGGCCACTTTTGGTAATTGTGGGGCTCGATTTTTCTTCGATCAAACTTGTTTCCTATGCTATCATTAGCCGTAACTAAGGGTATTCTAAACTCGGAAAAATTATCGGATCGAAAACTGTCGTAGGGGTATTTTGGTCATGATTTTTGACAGGGACGTCACCAACGACGTTTATGACAACTAATCCTACTAGCACTAAGCTAAGGCGATAGTTTTCAGCCCAAAGGTTGAAGCTTTACTCCAAAAATGGGTATTTGAGGCCTAAATTGATTCCGGCGGAAATCCGGCGACATTACGGAAAATCTAATCCGGCAGAAGTGATCTTGGTCACGTAAGGAAGATGTTTAGAATCAAAAATGAAGTATTCAGGATAGTTTTGCAAAAACCTCAAAACTATGAGCACATAAAAGTCTAGAGAAAAGCTATGGAAAAAGCGATCAGAGGTAAGAATTAGCGACTATACCTCGACACCTTGAAGTAGCAACTGATTGATCGACGATCAAGCAAGGATTGAACAAAAACTCTTCTTCCTCTTCCTTCTATGGAGCTCGCGGGTTTGGAGAGAAAATGGGTAAGATATTTGCCATTTTTTCTCCTTTCTTGCTATATATAGAGGTTGGAAAAACGCGGTAAAATGAAAGTTTCGCGAATCTGATTTTTCTGGCTTCATTCTCCATGAATTCTAAGATAGGTTTTGGCGACATAATACCAAAACTCAATAGAGGTTTCCTTGTATTTTAAGTGACTAATGCAAAGTCGGTGTAAAAACTATTTTACCCGATAAGTTACTTTTTGCATCGGATGTCGGAATAGAAAACTTCCTTCTGAAGAAAAATTGGAATCATCGAGAGAAATGGGCGTACGCGTGTAGAATCTTCATTTGAAGCTCTGAATAGAAAAAGTCTTCATTGTCGGGTGATTCTAGGGTTTTGAAATACCAGGGTTTCAGTTTCGGCAAACTTCCGATGATTGGAATCGGACGTTCGTAGATCCTAGAGTTTCGCCTTGAAACGATTGTCATATATGGAAAAAGAGAAGTTCTAACACTTCTCTGAAGATTTTTGGAATAAAATCCTACAGTGTTCCAAGGGTGGAAGATTATTGGAAATTTTATTCCTATAGTGTTCCAAGGGTGGAACATAGTCTTTTCCTGAACTTTCTCCTTCACAAATTTATTTCATTAAATAAACTCTTGTTCAGGTTTCCCTTCACCATACATCAACCCTAATCGTGAATAAGAAGTTTATTCACTTAGCATAAGCTTAAAAAAACTTGGGTCTTACATTACTACCCTCCAAAAAGAAAGTTTCGACCTCGAAACTTAAGTTCTGGATACTGTTCTTGAATCATCTCCTTCAGCTCCCATGTCGCATCACCGGTGTCTTTGCTCCATATGACCTTCACTAACTCGATCTCTTTTCCTCGTAACTGTTTTATCCTGGTGTCACCAATGCTAATTGGCGGTGTCTCGAAAGAAAAATCATCCTTCAACTCAATGTCATCCAGCTCGATAACATGTGTCGGATCCGCAATATATTTCCTCAGTTGTGACACATGGAATACATCATGAATGTTTGATAGAAATGGAGGTAGTGCAATCTGATAAGCGACTGGTCCTATTCGACGAGTGATCTGATAAGGTCCAATAAACTTCGGCGTAAGCTTCTTTGACTTAATTGCTCGACCAACTCCCGTTGTTTGAGTAACTCTCAAAAATACATGATCTCCTTCTTCGAATTCCAGAGTTCTGCGCCTTTGATCTGCATAGCTCTTCTGTCTACTCTGAGAGGTCTTCATTTTCTCTCTGATCTGTTTGATCTTCTCGGTTGTCTGTTGCAGAAGTTCCGGTCCTACTAACAGATTTTCTCCGTTTTGGTACCAACACAAAGGTGTTCTACACTTGCGGCCATACAAAGCCTCATATGGTGCCATACCTATGCTGGTATGAAAACTGTTGTTGTATGTGAACTCAATCAAAGGCAATAAGTTATCCCAACTGCCCTTGTTGTCTAATACGCAAGCGCGTAGCAAATCCTCCAACGACTGAATAGTTCTCTCAGTCTGTCCATCAGTCTGTGGATGATAAGCAGAACTTAGTCTCAGCCTCGTTCCCAAAGCCTCTTGTAAAGTTCCCCAAAAATGTGATGTAAACTTCGGGTCTCGATCGGAAACAATACTTGTTGGCACTCCATGAAGTCGTACAATCTCGGCTATATAAATCTCTGATAGTTTCTCCACATTGTACGTAGTCCTCACAGGTACGAAATGAGCCGACTTAGTCAATCGATCCACTATTACCCATATGGAATCATATCCCTTTTGAGTTCTCGGCAAAGCCACGACGAAATCCATTGATATGCTATCCCATTTCCATTCTGGTACATCCAAGCTTTGTAGCATACCTGAAGACTTCTGATGCTCCACCTTTGCCTTCTGACATGTCAGACATGCAGCTACATACTCAGCCTCTTGTCTTTTCATTCCTGGCCACCAAAAATTCATCTTCAAGTCTTGGTACATCTTTTTCATTCCTGGATGAATGCTCAACTTGCTCTTGTGACCTTCATCCATAATCAGTCTTCTCAAGTCAGGGTTGTTAGGCACACAAACCCTATCCTTGCACCGTAGGATATTGTCACTTCCTACCTTGAATTCTGGGTCTTTACCTTGACTTACCAAATTCCTTTTCCCGAGCAGAAACTCATCTTGTAACTGTTGGTCTCGGATTTCTTCCATCAGTCCATTGGTAATTCTGACCATTCCGAACTTCAGTTCTCCTTCGGACAATCTCACATCTAAGCTCAAATCTCTAAATTGTTCCAGCAATTGCAGCTCTTTCACCATCATCGACGAGATGTGCATCTTCCTGCTCAAGGCATCAGCAACAACGTTCGCCTTTCCAGGATGATATTGCAGGGTGAACTCGTAATCTTTGAGAAATTCCATCCACCGACGCTGTCTCATGTTCAGCTCCTTCTGCTCAAACAAGTACTTCAAGCTCTTATGATCACTGAATATGGTAAAGTTGCATCCATATAAGTGATGTCTCCAAATCTTCAGCGCAAATATGATGGCAGCTAGCTCTATGTCATGAGTTGGATAATTCTTGTAACACCCCGATTTCGGTGGCGTCACTTTAGTAACAATAATAAACTTAATGCGGAAAAACGTGAATATTTTTTTTTCGATAATAACTAAACAAGACTGAAATAAATAAAACCCAACAATAACGATAAACAGAACTAATATACAATATATAAACAGCCCCCGCTGTAGTAGCAACCTCGTCACGAGTAACCTCCAGTGACGGAAAGAGAAAGATGTAACGCCCGTAGGCAATATGTACAAACCGAATATAAAGGTGAAGTGTCCGCAACACCATCCCTCAAAATTGAGAATAAGCTGACCCAATGGCCTGAAAATAAGACCTCCTAAGTCCAACCAACTCTCTGTGATTCCCGTAAAGAAACCACACAAAAAGCTATCGGTGGGAAACTACCCTGTCCCAAAAGAAGCAATGACTGTCAGAGCTAGACTCTACTCCTACACTAATCCTAACTCGAGGAGCTCACACTAACACTCAAACTATGTGTCAGCGTGATCGTCGTCCGAATCTGAATCCAGAACGACCAAGTCTATGTACACCATCCGTCCTCTTCTCGCTACCGCGATGCGCTCCTGTTCCAGCATCTCAACCCTAGTTTCCCCCGAAGGGTGAACCGTCGTGAACCAGCCCGCCAAAGACATCTGACAAAGGGCGTTTTTCAGCCAAAGCACACACAGAAGACGCGAGGGTCAACTCCAAAGAATTATGTAAATAATAGCACCAATAGATACACATAAGAGATAGCCACCTAGGCTTATAGCTAGGGATAACATTCCTAGGGTTGCACGTTCCACAATAACATAAACGCAATAATAACAGGTAGCATGTTCCAACTAGGATTAACAATTACCAATCACACTCAACAACTAAATTAATATGCATGTTGCATGATATGCAAATGACGGTTAACCCAGTTAACCACATGCATTCCGGAACGGATGGACATCAAACGGATCAGCCCTAGCACCAACCACGGTGGGACCATTTCGGCCCGCGTGCCTCTTACACCACACAAAGGTAGTCAGATCAGCCGTAACCCGTAGGTCTGCCATTTCGGTCTGCTACAAGAGTCGTCTACAAACGCTCTTACACGGCATTCCGGGTCTTATGACCATTTTGGAAACCGACGAGGCCCAGAGTACGTCCTGTGTTAATACCTCATTAATGTTGCATGAATGCAGGATGATTAGTCAAACAACGTCTCCGAATCTCACTCGACACGTCGCCACGTGTTCTAGCTAAATCAATGTCTCTAAAAACTTACCCTAAGGTAACAGTCGATTCTGCGACAAAAGACACTTCTTCACAACAACACATAACTCATGATGATCTCCAAATCATCCGACTCATCTCAATCCGATGGTCCAAACTGCTCAACGAGCAAGAGTATCAACATACTCGGAAACTATCAATTTCCCGGACTTATCCCCAGGATAGTCCAACAACACAGCTGCTCCAACAGCACAAGAGTATCCCGCATTCACAAGGTCTCACGCCTCAGTGAAGCTTCATGCTGTTCACGAGGTCTCACGCCTCAGTGAAGATCCATGCTTTCCACAAGGTCTCACACCTCAGTGGAGTATCACGCATTCACAAGGTCTCACGCCTCAGTGAAGCTTCTCGGCACATCCCTTGGATGGCTAAACAAACTGCTCCCAGAGCGAATGAGTATCAACATACTCAGAACTCACAATCTTTCTCAACACTTGGATCCGACGACACTTCTCGTTTTCCAAAACTGATATTTGCATCCTAAGCTTCCTTTCGAGTTTATTCTCATTATTTGAAGATTTAGAGGTTGTTTAATGTCTTATGAGTTTTCTTTACAAAATAATATCCTTTTAGTCTTATCGCAAATCCTATAAGTTCTCGGGATCTCCTAATCCCCAACTCACACCAGAGAATGTCTCGATCCATAAAACACCATAACAAGGCCCGAATCTCATTCGTCCTATCAAACTTTCTCAAAACTCTCAAAATAAAATCGGCATGACCTGCCCGCTATTCTCACTACTCAGAATCTCAGATTTCATTGCAAGAGCATAATTAACTCAGCACAATCAATCAACATGTCATATATCAACATATTAAGCAATAACCACGTAGCAGTTAGCATATAAGGCATACCTCACACATCCTAAATTACCCAATTAGCACTTAGCATGTAAGTGCATTCAGTAGATGAATCATCTACATTGTCAGCCGAAGCCTCAGAAAACATTTTTTCAATCAACCACAAACAAGTGCATAAACAGTAAACAATGTCGAAAGCATCGACCCTAAGCATTATCTAGAGATTCAGTGAGAAGCCCTCACCTGAAGATTCTCCAGGGTGATCTTCGAACTCTTCCTCACAAGCAAAGCGTTGCTCCTCAGGAAATTCTTCAAAAGCACCTTTTAAGGTAAAACCACAGAATACTATCAGAATCTATCGGAAACTAAGCTATCAATACGCACTAAGGTTACATGAAGCAGTATATACTTCGAGGTACGATAATCTAGCGCGAAAGGACAAGTTTTCGGAAAAGGAAATTTTCCTCCTCCCCCCTAATAGGTTCGGCCACTTTTGGTAATTGTAAGGTTCGATTTTTCTTCGATCAAACTTGGTTCCTATGCTATCATTAGCCGTAACTAAGGGTATTCTGAACTCGGAAAAATTATCGGATCGAAAACTGTCGCAGGGGTATTTTGGTCATGATTTTCGAAAACTGAAATCCCGAAAAGCAAATTTTGCAGGGACGTCACCAACGACGTTTATGACAACTGATCCTACTAGCACTAAGCTAAGGCGATAGTTTTCAGCCTAAAGGTTGAAGCTTTACTCCAAAAATGGGTATTTAAGGCATAAATTGATTCCGGCGGAATTCCGGCGACATTACGGAAAATCTAATCCGGCAGAAGTGATCTTGGGCACGTAAGGAAGATGTTTAGACAGAGAAATCAAACTATTTGGACAATTTTCCAAAAACCTCAAAACTAAGAGCACAGAAAGACATAGGAAAAAGCTATGGAAAAAGCGATCAGAGGTAAGGATTAGCGACTATACCTCGAAGCCTTGAAGTAGCAACTGATTGATCGACGATCAAGCAAGGAATGAACAAAATCTCTTCTCCTCCTCTCCTATGCAAACTCGCGACCTTGAGTGGGTTTTTGGGTGAGTTTTTGTGTTTTTTCTTCCTTTCTTGGCTATATACAGGGGTTGGCAAAACGCGGTAAAATGAAAGTTTCGCGAATCTTATTTTTCCGGCTTCATACTCCATGAATTCTAAGATAGGTTTTGGCGACATAATACCAAAACTAAAATGAGGTCTCCTTGTATTTTTGGTAACTAATGCAAAGTCGGTGTAAAACTATTTTACCCGATAAGTTGCTTTTTGCATCGAATGTCGGAATAGAAAACTTCCTTCTGAAGAAAGGTTGAAATCATCAAGAGAAATGGGTGTACGCGTGTGGAATCTTCATTTGATGTTCCGAATAGAAAAAGTCTTCATTGTCGGTTGATTCTAGGGTTTTGAAATACCAGGGATTCGATTTCTGCAAACTTCCGATGATTGGAATCGGACGTTCGTAGATCCTAGAGTTTCGCCTCGAAACGATTGTGATATATGGAAAAAGAGAAGTTCTAATATTTCTCTGAAGATTTTTTTGGAATTAACTTCCATCGTGCCTATACGTGAAAACTAGCTATCTACTAGGGTTTCTGACCTAGGTTTAAGCGTGTAACGATCGTGCTATAACTTTTATCGACTTCGATACATTCCTTAGACTTTTCCTGAACTTTCTCCTTCATAAATATATTCCATTCGATGAACTCTTGTTCAGGTTTTCCTTCACGATATATTAAGCCTAGTCGTAAATGGACATCTCTTCCACTTTTTCTAAGCTTAAAAACTTGGGTCTTACATTACTACCCTCCAAAAAGAAAGTTTCGTCCTCGAAACTTAAGGTTCAGTAAAAATTCCGGATATTATTCCTTGATCTTTTCCTCTAATACCCATATAGTACCGTCCGTGTCTTTGTTCCAAATAACTTTCACTAAAGCACTCTGCTTTCTCCTTGATCATTTCACTATTCCAGCCCCAATGCGGACCGACGGCGTCTCAAAAGACATATCATCTTCCAACTCTATGTTGTCCGGTTCAACCACTTGCATCGGATCTCCGTTGAAAATAATATTTGTTGGCATTCGTGCATTCGCACAGCCTTTACCACTTATTCCTTTGCTTTTGTTCATCCAAAATGTTGATTAGAAGCTCGGTACATCTCTATGCTCCGGAGTGAATGCTCAACTTGAGTCTTAATACCTTGTGCATCACAAGACTCATTCCCTTTAACATTAACTTATCAACAACTTATAAGCTAAACTTCATCTTAATATCTAACAATTCATTATTATCGTCTTCGTCCTCAAAACCTTCCTCACTCAAACTGTAACACCCCGATTTCCAGGTGTCACCTTAGTAACCAAAAATAAACTTTACGCGGAAAACAGGTAATTTTTTTTTCGTTTTCTTTCCTTTAATTAAAGCGATAAAGAAGTAAAGACAACACCCATCAACTAACTAACCGATATACATCATATACAAAGGTACAGCCTCAGCTGCACTATCCCGTCACGCGTACACGCAGTGACTCCAAGGTAGCATGCCCGTAGGCGAATATACACAAACCATCACTGTAACCAAGAGGTATCAAAATACAGTTATCCAGAGCAAGTCGGCACTCAAAAATGGTCTGAAAGAAAGACCCCTATACTCCGACAGACTCTCTGTGATCCTCCTCAAAAGAACCACACAAAAAGCCACAAGTCGGAACCTACCCTGTCCCAACAAAAGACTGACGATCAGAGCTCTACACAAAAAATGTCGCTAATCCTAACCTACCCTCCCAGCTCAGCTCACCAATCCTCCTCCTCCTCATCGCTGCTCGGCGAGTAGCTCTCCCCACTGCTCTCGGAGTCAGAGTCGGAATCCACCGTAATCATCTCGGTGTCCAAATCCATAACCTCCTTCCTCACTGTCCTGCGCACCGCCCTAGTCGAGCCGGTCTCCACGTCTACCTCTCCTGCAAGAACATCCTCCTCCACCACCCTCATCAAGGGGTCCACACGGTAGCCGTGCGGTGAAGAGAAAGACAAAAGACGTGAGGCAGATGGGACGACAGACTCCCTCCTCGGCTGTACGAGCCTAGAGGACGACGCCACGTCGGTAGAAGCGATGGCAGTAGCCGGAGGTGGCACAACAGGTGTAACAGCAGCAGCAGCAGGCTCGATCTCCTCTGGGTCCTCCTCAACAGAAGGTGAAGTCGGAGGTGGTGCATGTCCAGTGCCTGGTCCACAATGAACTGAGGGCGGCAAGTCAAAACTCAGCTCCATACGCCGTAGAACTCCGCTCGTCAGGCGTCCTCGCTCATCCGTCCGGTCCTCCATGACCCTTCCCCTATAAGTCGCCCGGTGATCAGCTACGTCGATCACCCAAGCGGTGGGGGCATCCCTATCCAGCAGCTCATATCTGATCCCCCCCGAGGGAGAGACCGTCGAGAACCAGTCGGCCATCGACATCTGGCAGCAGGCCGACCGCCCAAACGCAAACATACAAACAAAGCCAAGGCGCCAGGGTCAACTCACAGCAATAAGTACATATACACTCAACATGTGACAGGGTATATTTATAAGCTGTTATATAAGCATATAAGTAATCCTAGCATGTTATGGCTCTAACATTGCTTCAATAAACAAACAGCACACAATCTCAGTCAGCATGAATGTATGCGTGAAATGCAATTATGAATCCGGATGTGTGACGCGTTCCCGTTCGCCACAAGTGAAGCATTCCCGTTCTTCACTATGGATGGACCATTCCCGTTATCCATCCTGGATGAAATCCATCCTGGATGAACCATTCCCGTTATTCATCCTTGGTGAACCATTCCCGTTATTCACCATATGATGAACCATTCCCGTTATTCATCATTTATGCAAGGTGAACCATTCTCGTTATTCACCATGATATGCACAGGTGAACCATTCCCGTTATTCACCCGATTGAATGCAACGTGATTAGCCAAACAACGAATCGTCCTTACCACGAGAGTGTCTAGCTCACAACACAATCTCAAACAACTCAATGAGTTAGTGTCGGTCAATACAACACAACTCGGAGTAAGTGTCGGTCAATACAACACCACTCCCTCAACAAGAATACACAAGGGTCTAGTGTCGGTCAATACAACACAGCCCAAACAACGAGAGCACTAGGTGTCGGTCAATACAACACGGCTCCACAACATTCCCCAAGAGTACTAAAGTACTCAGTGACTTTCACTCATCACCCTAGCTCACCTTAGTGGCTTTCCCCAATTCCGATAGCTCTCCAAACCCACAACAAAGTCGACTTTCCCCGTCTTTCGTAAATATTTTCCCCATTAATTCTCCTATACTTAAACATTAATAAAAATGATTACAATTCAGATTAGTCAAGTTATGAGTTTATTTCTCAAAATCTAGGTTTCCCAAGTCTTTAGTTTTCGAAATTCTAATCCTTCTAAGTTTTCCGAAACTAACCACCCAAAGAAGTTTCCCGGGGAAAGTCTAAGTTTTTCAACGATTCCCAACAAATGGCTAAGTCTCAAAACCCTCATTTGGACTTGCCTAGGGTTGCTCCTCCAACCCGAAATATCAAAGATCACCAGATCAATGAATCTCCACTCCGAAGTTGCGTCAAAACGCTCAATTCAACACATCATCAATATCATAAGTTATGAAAACATTCATAGCAATAAACCATTATCATAATCAATATCATAGCAAAACATAAGTCGAATTTATCGACGCCTATCATGCAATCATAGCTAATATATATGTAAGTTGCCCTAACCTCGAGCTGTTCCAGCTTCGCAATCAAAGTTTTCCTCAAACACTTGCTCTGAGTATTCCAAAGTTCCTTCAACTGAACCTCGGAGAAAAACAAAGCAGAATCCAAACAAAATCGATTAGTTCGATCACAAAACAACACATAAACGATAGACAAAGCATTAAAGCTTCAGAATAAGACAATCGGGTATGAAAAGACAAGTTTTCGAAACCGAAAAACTCCCCCCCCCTAAGGAATAGCCCACGGCCCTAAAGGAGAAAAGGGCTTCGGCTCTTTTTCTTCGATCAAATCAATTCACAAGGTAGTTTTGGGGTAAAACTAAGGCAAAGAAACTGTCAAAACAATTTTCGGACAAACGGGTCGAAATACGACTACGCAGGGGCATTTTGGTCCAAAATAAGGCTCAAAACTTCAAAGTTATCAGTTCTGAAAACAGATTTGACAGTATTGATCCTCATGACATCCGTGACAACAAATCCTAAAGGCACGAAGTCAGATTATAGCTTTACGACAATAAAGTTTCGAAATGTGAGCAAAAAGAGTTTTGAATCAATTTTTCAGATCCTGGACAACTGAATCACAATCAGAGTTTACTGACAGAGATTTTAGGCTCTTGGGAACCTAGAGAACATAACCCAAGCGAGAAAACAGAGAAATCGGACAATTTTAGAAAAAGCTCAAAACTTAGAGCACAGAAACGGCGTCAGAAACGCAACAGAAACAACAATCAGAGGTAGGAATCGTGTTAGTTACCTTGATACCTAGAAGTAGGGACGAACTGCACGAAGATTGGTCAAGGTTTCGCGAAAATCTCTTCTCCCCCAAGCTCTCCACAATTCTAGGCCAAGAAGAAAGAAATGAAGAGGATTTTTGCTTTTTCGTGCTATTTATAGGCGGGTGAAATCGCGGGAAAATGAAAATTTCGCGATTCCGATTTTTGCAGCACGATCACCAAAGAATTCTAAGAGAGATTCCGGTGTCAGAATTCCAGAACTCAAAACCAATATCTAAGATTTGGGAAAAACGATATCGAAAACGCCAAAAGCGGTATAAATTAGTCTGTCCCGAAAAACTACTTTTTGCTGTGATCGCCGGATGACAAAACTTCTTTCTGAAGAAAGGTTGGAAATGTCGAAAAAAATCTGGCAACACGGACGGAATCTTCGTTAGAAGTCCCGAAAAGAAAAAGTCTTCATCCACCGCTCGAATCTAGGGTTTCGAAGCAAAGAAATTAGCGTTGGCGGACATCCGAAAAGTGAATACTATCGTGCGTACAGTCCAGAGTTCCAAAATGAAACGCTGGTCGATGGAAAAATAAAGAGAATCTTTAAATTTTCCAAGAGTTCGAAATCTCACTTAAAACGTTACTCTAAGAGCGAAAAAGCCTATTCTGTACACGCTCGCCATAAGGCAAGGGTGCAGACAACTCGCACTCGCTCCGAAAACAACGACGCAACATTCCTCAAGCAATTCCTGAACTTTCTTCTTCATTAATCTTTCTCAAATATCAAACTCCTGTCACGCTTACACTGATCCTACGCGTGAGTCGGAAATTAACTTGTTCTGAAAATCCAGGTCTTACAATACTCCCCTCCAAAAAGAAAGTTTCGACCTCGAAACTCAGAGTTCTGCAAACAGTCCGGGGTACAGTTCCTTGATCTTATCTTCCAATTCCCATGTAGCATCCCCCGTATCCTTGTTCCATATCACCTTTACCAACGAAATCTGCTTTCCCCTCAGCTGCTTCACTCTTCGATCCCCAATACTCGCGGTGTCTCAAAAGTCAAATCATCCTTCAGTTCAACATTGTCTGGCTCGATGACATGAGTCGGATCTGGAATGTACTTCCTCAACTGCGATACATGGAACACATCATGAATGTTGGAAAGAAATGGTGGTAGTGCAATCTGATACGCAACTGGTCCAACACGTCGCGTGATTTGATAAGGCCCAATAAACTTTGGCGTGAGCTTCCTTGACTTAATAGCTCGTCCAACCCCCGTAGTTTGAGTAACTTGTAGAAACACATGATCACCTTCCTCAAACTCTAGGGTTCTACGTCTCTGATCAGCATAACTCTTCTGTCTGCTTTGTGAAGCTCTCATCTTTTCTCTGATCTGCTTGACCTTCTCAGTCGTCTGTTGCAGCATTTCCGGCCCAATCAACAAACTCTCCCCATCTTGATACCAACACAACGGTGTCCTACACTTTCGACCATACAAAGCTTCATACGGTGCCATCCCAATGCTCGCATGAAAACTATTGTTGTAGGTGAATTCAATCAATGGTAGAAGATCATCCCAGCTTCCTCTGTTATCCAACACACAAGCCCGTAGCAGATCCTCTAGCGACTGAATAGTTCTCTCTGTTTGTCCATCGGTTTGTGGATGATACGCCGAACTCAATCTCAGCTTGGTTCCTAACGCATCATGAAGAGCTCCCCAAAAGTGCGAAGTAAACTTCGGATCCCGATCAGACACAATGCTTGTCGGAACCCCGTGTAGTCTCACCATCTCCGCCACATAAATCTCAGCCAACTTCTCCACATTGTAGGTAGTTCTCACCGGTAGAAAATGCGCTGACTTGGTCAAACGATCCACAATCACCCAAATCGAATCATGTCGCTTCTGTGTTCTTGGCAAAGCTACCACAAAATCCATGGATATACTATCCCATTTCCACTCTGGCACGTCTAAGCTCTGTAGCATACCAGCAGGTCTTTGATGCTCTACCTTCGCCTTCTGATAAGTCAAACATGCAGCTACATACTCAGCTACTTGCTTCTTCATTCCCGGCCACCAGGAATTCAGTTTCAAATCTTGATACATCTTGGTCATTCCCGGATGAATACTCCATTTGCTCTTGTGTCCTTCATCCATGATCAGCCTTCTCAATTCCGGATTGTTGGGTACACACACTCTGTCCTTGCATCTTAAGACATCATCCGTTCCGATCTTGAATTCCGGGTCTTTCCCTTGAATTACCAAGTTCCTCTTCTCCAGCAGAAACTCATCTTGCAGTTGTTGCTCTCTAATCTCCTCCATCAGTCCACTGGCAATTCTGATCATTCCGAATTTCAGTTTTCCCTCAGACGGTGTCACGCCTAAACTCATATCTCGAAATTGCTCCAGTAACTCCAGCTCCTTAACCATCATTGACGAGACATGCATCTTTCTGCTCAAAGCATCAGCAACTATATTCGCCTTCCCAGGGTGATATTGCAATGTAAACTCATAGTCTTTGATGAACTCCATCCATCTTCGTTGCCTCATGTTCAGCTCCTTTTGATCAAACAAGTATTTAAGGCTCTTGTGATCGCTAAATATTGTGAAAGTACAACCATAGAGATAATGCCTCCAGATTTTCAGCGAAAACACAATGGCAGCTAACTCCAAATCGTGAGTCGGATAGTTCCTCTCGTGAGTCTTCAACTGTCTCGAAGCATAAGCCACCACTTTTCGATGTTGCATCAGCACACATCCCAAGCCTTGATACGAAGCATCACAATAGACCTCATAAGGTTCATCCGGTTGTGGCAAAATAAGCACAGGTGATGTCGTCAACCGTTCCTTCAAAGTCTGAAAACTTGTTTCACACGCCTCTGTCCATGCAAAAGGTTGATCCTTCCTCGTCAATTGAGTCAAAGGTCCAACAATCTTGGCAAATCCCTCAATGAAGCGTCTATAGTATCCGGCCAAACCCAAAAAACTTCTGATCTCTGTCACTGTCTTCGGTTGCTCCCAAGCCAAAACAGTCTCCACTTTCGCTGGATCCACAGTTATGCCTTCCTTTGAAATAACATGGCCTAAGAAATTGACTTCCTCTAGCCAAAATCCACACTTGGAAGGGTTCGCGTACAGCTTCTTCTCTCTCAATACTTGCAAAACTTGGCGCAAATGTCCTTCATGTTCCTTTGCGTCCTTCGAGTAGATCAGTATGTCATCAATAAACACCACCACAAACCGATCTAAGAACTCATGAAAGATGCGGTTCATGTAATCCATGAAAACAGCAGGTGCATTTGTCACTCCAAACGGCATCACTAGGTACTCGTAGTGTCCGTAGCGTGTTCTGAATGCAGTCTTTGGTACATCTTCAGTCTTCACTCTGATCTGATGATAGCCTGACTTCAAGTCTATCTTGGAAAATACAGCAGCCCCTCGTAACTGATCCATCAAATCATCTATCCTCGGCAACGGGTATCGGTTCTTGATCGTCGCCTTGTTCAACTGTCGGTAATCCACGCACAATCTCGACCTTCCGTCCTTCTTCTTGACTAAAAGCACTGGCGCTCCCCACGGTGAAACACTTGGTCGAATGAATCCTTTTGCCGATAGATCCTCCAACTGAGATTTCAACTCCACTAACTCCGCAGGTGCCATACGGTAAGGTGCAATCGAAATCGGTCCAGTTCCGGGTACAATGTCGATCACAAACTCTACATCGCGCACAGGCGGCAGTCCAGGTACATCTCCGGGAAAAACATCCGCAAAATCTCGAACCACCGGAATACCTTGAATATCCGATTCCTTCTTTCCCTCCAGACTTAGCAACGAAAAGTACTTCTGAGTGCCCTCGCTCAACGATGCACTAATGTGGTTAGTAGAAAGATACTCGAAAAGATCCGAGTCTGGGAACACCACTTTCTTTCGACTATAGTCCAAAAGACAATGGTAGTGGGATAACCAATCCATCCCAAGGATTACATCTAGGTTTTTAAGGGGTAGACATACTAAGTTGGCATGAAAAGTTCTATCTTTATATACTACTGAACAGTGCATGCATGCGGCATTAGCAATTAGAGTCCTAGCAGGTGTAGTCACCATAAGATCAAAACTCAAAGTAGTAATGGGCAGATGCAGTCTTGATACGCAATCCTTAGAGACAAAAGAATGAGTTGCACCAGAATCAAAGAGTACAGTTAGAAGATTACCGTCAATTTCACATTCTCCTCTGATCAAACCATCAGCTCCTTCAGCCTCTTCTCCATCCATGGTATACACTCTTCCCTTTGCCACTGGGCGCTTCCCACTAACAGCATTCACAGACGGTTCCACCTTTGGTGCCTTACATTCCGTAGCCAGATGCCCAGATTTATTGCAGTTGTAGCATCTTGGTGGTCTCGTGCAGTTGTTTGCATAGTGCCCGGTTCCTCCACACCGGAAACAAGTCACCTCACGGTTTGGGGTACGGCTTCCCGACCCTCCTGAAGTAGCAGCAGCAGCCATCGGCTTATAAGATCCCGGGGTAAACCCTCTCCCCGCAGGACGTTGATATGGCTTCCTAGCCTGAAACCTTCCCCTTCCTTGATAACTTTGTGGTGTCGACCTCACCGGTCCCCCTGTTCCAACCCTGTTATATCTCCGATTCTTCATCAATTCCACCTCAGTTGCTTTCTCCACCAATGCTTGGAACCTCGTGATCCCCAATGGTCTCACCGAGTCTTCAATATCAGGCCTCAATCCCCTCACAAATCTCTTGCACATGTAGGGCTCATCAACTTGGTCACGGAAAAACCGAAAGTACTTCGCCAGAGACTCTAACTTGGCAGCATACTCCGGAATGGTCATGCTTCCTTGTTTCAGAGTCAGAAACTGTGATTCACGCTCATCACGAGCACTGTCAGGAAAATACTTCTCGAGAAAAGCTGCTCGGAAGGAATTCCAGTTCACTTCCACATGATTGGCTTCCATCATCCCTCTGGCGCCTCTCCACCAGTACTCAGCATCTCCCAACAACAGATAGGTTGCCAGCCCCACTTTGGCTCCCTCAGCAGTCTGTAACACACCAAAGATCTTCTCAATCTCTTCTATCCAAAGATCTGCTTTGTCCGGGTCAGTACCTCCCGAAAACTTAGGCGGATCCTGTCTCCTGAAGTCATTCAACCCTTTATTCTGATCCAGAGTCGCCTCCCTCTGACGCTGGTGTTGATCACGCGCTTCCTCCGCAGCACGTCTCAAAGCATTGTCATTCGCTTGGTTAGTCATTGCCTGGGCCATAGTGGCCATCATCTCCGCTAGCTGATTCGTGTTCACCATCGTCTGTTAGCCCCAAGAAAACTGTTAGTCCTAAACGTAGAATAGCACCAAAACTATTACATATGGTTAAGCAACCATGCAATCAATTAGAACGAAAAATCGTTCTGCAGACAATCAATTTTCACTCTTTGCAGAGTCACACAACCTAGCACAGAAGACCTATTCCCCAAAGACTCCCAAAAGACACGACTAAGCTCTGATACCACAATGTAACACCCCGATTTCCAGGTGTCACTTTAGTAACCAAAAATAAACTTTACGCGGAAAACAGGTAATTTTTTTTTCGTTTTCTTTCCTTTAATCAAAGCGATAAAGAAGAAAAGACCACACCCATCAACTAACTAACCGATATACATCATATACAAAGGTACAGCCTCAGCTGCACTATCCCGTCACGCGTACACGCAGTGACTCCAAGGTAGCATGCCCGTAGGCGAATATACACAAACCATCACTGTAACCAAGAGGTATCAAAATACAGTTATCCAGAGCAAGTCGGCACTCAAAAATGGCCTGAAATAAAGACCCCTATACTCCGACAGACTCTCTGTGATCCTCCTCAAAAGAACCACACAAAAAGCCACAAGTCGGAACCTACCCTGTCCCAACAAAAGACTGACGATCAGAGCTCTACACAAAAACTGTCGCTAATCCTAACCTACCCTCCCAGCTCAGCTCACCAATCCTCCTCCTCCTCATCGCTGCTCGGCGAGTAGCTCTCCCCACTTCTCTCGGAGTCAGAGTCGGAATCCACCGTAATCATCTCGGTGTCCAAATCCATAACCTCCCTCCTCACTGTCCTGCGCACCGCCCTAGTCGAGCCGGTCTCCACGTCTACCTCTCCTGCAAGAACATCGTCCTCCACCACCCTCATCAAGGGGTCCACACGGTAGCCGTGCGGTGAGGAGAAAGACAAAAGACGTGAGGCAGATGGGACGACAGACTCCCTCCTCGGCTGTACGAGCCTAGAGGACGACGCCACGTCGGTAGAAGCGATGGCAGTAGCCGGAGGTGGCACAACAGGTGTAACAGCAGCAGCAGCAGGCTCGATCTCCTCTGGGTCCTCCTCAACAGAAGGTGAAGTCGGAGGTGGTGCATGTCCAGTGCCTGGTCCACAATGAACTGAGGGCGGCAAGTCAAAACTCAGCTCCATACGCCGTAGAACTCCGCTCGTCAGGCGTCCTCGCTCATCCGTCCGGTCCTCCATGACCCTTCCCCTATACGTCGCCCGGTGATCAGCTACGTCGATCACCCAAGCGGTGGGGGCATCCCTATCCAACAGCTCATATCTGATCCCCCCCGAGGGAGAGACCGTCGAGAACCAGTCGGCCATCGACATCTGGCAGCAGGCCGACCGCCCAAACGCAAACATACAAACAAAGCCAAGGCGCCAGGGTCAACTCACAGCAATAAGTACATATACACTCAACATGTGACAGGGTATATTTATAAGCTGTTATATAAGCATATAAGTAATCCTAGCATGTTATGGCTCTAACATTGCTTCAATAAACAAACAGCACACAATCTCAGTCAGCATGAATGTATGCGTGAAATGCAATTATGAATCTGGATGTGTGACGCGTTCCCGTTCGCCACAAGTGAAGCATTCCCGTTCTTCACTATGGATGGACCATTCCCGTTATCCATCCTGGATGAAATCCATCCTGGATGAACCATTCCCGTTATTCATCCTTGGTGAACCATTCCCGTTATCCACCATATGATGAACCATTCCCGTTATTCATCATTTATGCAAGGTGAACCATTCCTGTTATTCACCATGATATGCACAGGTGAACCATTCCCGTTAATCACCCGATTGAATGCAACGTGATTAGCCAAACAACGAATCGTCCTTACCACGAGAGTGTCTAGCTCACAACCCAATCTCAAACAACTCAATGAGTTAGTGTCGGTCAATACAACACAACTCGGAGTAAGTGTCGGTCAATACAACACCACTCCCTCAACAAGAATACACAAGGGTCTAGTGTCGGTCAATACAACACAGCCCAAACAACGAGAGCACTAGATGTCGGTCAATACAACACGGCTCCACAACATTCCCCAAGAGTACTAAAGTACTCGGTGACTTTCACTCATCACCCTAGCTCACCTTAGTGGCTTTCCCCAATTCCGATAGCTCTCCAAACCCACAACAAAGTCGACTTTCCCCGTCTTTCGTAAATATTTTCCCCTTTAATTCTCCTATACTTAAACATTAATAAAAATGATTACAATTCAGATTAGTCAAGTTATGAGTTTATTTCTCAAAATCTAGGTTTCCCAAGTCTTTAGTTTTCGAAATTCTAATCCTTCTGAGTTTTCCGAAACCAACCACCCAAAGAAGTTTCCCGGGGAAAGTCTAAGTTTTTCAACGATTCCCAACAAATGGCTAAGTCTCAAACCCCTCATTTGGACTTGCCTAGGGTTGCTCCTCCAACCCGAAATATCAAAGATCACCAGATCAATGAATCTCCACTCCGAAGTTGCGTCAAAACGCTCAATTCAACACATCATCAATATCATAAGTTATGAAAACATTCATAGCAATAAACCATTATCATAATCAATATCATAGCAAAAATAAGTCGAATTTATCGACGCCTATCATGCAATCATAGCTAATATATATGTAAGTTGCCCTAACCTCGAGCTGTTCCAGCTTCGCAATCAAAGTTTTCCTCAAACACTTGCTCTGAGTATTCCAAAGTTCCTTCAACTGAACCTCGGAGAAAAACAAAGCAGAATCCAAACAAAATCGATTAGTTCGATCACAAAACAACACATAAACGATAGACAAAGCATTAAAGCTTCAGAATAATACAATCGGGTATGAAAAGACAAGTTTTCGAAACCGAAAAACTCCCCCCCTAAGGAATAGCCCACGGCCCTAAAGGAGAAAAGGGCTTCGGCTCTTTTTCTTCGATCAAATCAATTCACAAGGTAGTTTTGGGGTAAAACTAAGGCAAAGAAACTGTCAGAACAATTTTCGGACAAACGGGTCGAAATACGACTACGCCGGGGCATTTTGGTCCAAAATAAAGGCTCAAAACTTCAAAGTTATCAGTTCTGAAAACAGATTTGACAGTATCGATCCTCATGACATCCGTGACAACAAATCCTAAAGGCACGAAGTCAGATTATAGCTTTACGACAATAAAGTTTCGTCGTGGTTTTATTTTGTTAAGTGTTCATATTTATTTAGTCTCTTAATTTTAAAAGATAAAAAAATTGGAAATTTTCAAGTATATCAACTTTTTTTTTGGTATTTGCATCCGGTAACCGGTAACCCTTTGGATGCCGCCAAATTCGGGATTTAGTCACAGTTAAGGCTCCTCATCCCTTCCCCAAAGTGTATTGTGTGGGGATCGAACCCGATAGTTCTTCACACTGAGCTACCATATGAATATACATATCTAAATAATAAGAACAAAATTCGCCGTGCAAAGCACGGGTAAGAAACACTAGTATGACCAGTGTTATCAGACTCGACCCGGAGATCGACTCGGTCAGGGCACTGGGTCAATGGGTCACTGGTCTAACCATTGGGTCACTGGTTGAACCGTTTGACTCGGTTGACACTAAAAAAAATGAAAAAATTCATAATCCAAAGACAAGCTTTTAGCATCTCTATATGTCTCAAATCCAAAGTTTCAGAAAAATGAATTTCAAAAGTTTAATTGAAAGTTAGAGCTACAATTTTTTTTTCGTTCATATGTGTTTGACGTGAGCCCACACACAATGCAGCATATATATTATTTTTAATAACTACAAATGGGCCATGATGGAAACTTTTGGCCCAACTTTTTTTTTACCCAACTTATACTAACCCTAATATTTTCCTTTACCCTCATTTACACTTCTCCAATATCTAACATAAGAAGCTGCAGCCGCACAACAGATATGAGACATTGATGTTGCAGGGTGAGAAAGGGGCAAGATAGAGGAAATGGAAAAGAGACAAGGCCAAAACCGATTCATGAAATCCAAAGAAGAATCAACACACTCCGCTTTGCTTCTGTAACCATTCAACAGTTTCAACAACTTAGTAGTCTTATCCTTGGTACTCTCCCCACAACCCACCTGAAGAAGAACGAGTAGCTTCTGAAAGACCCCAACTTGAAGCGCCTCAATCAACACCCATTCTTCAGTTTTAGAATTTTGAGCAGCACCCCTTCGATCTGTTCTTCGTTTTGGATCATTTTGGAGTTATATTTTTTTTTTAAAAAGAATACCGGTCCAACCATAGCTCCGGGTCACCGGTTTTTATACTGACCCGGCCGGTTCAATCCGGTTCAAGGCGAGTCGATTGCATCCCCGATCCGTTGCTCGACTCAAACCGGTCAGGGGTCCGGTTTCCGGTTCAACCGATCAAACCGGCCGGTTCGAGCCGAGTCTGATAACACTGAGTATGACTCTAAATCCAAACACATAGTGTTCATTAAGAAGCACAAAAATTCTCCATGAAAAAAAAAGGAGCTTCAAATAGAACAATTATTAAAAGTTAAAAAACAAAAAAAAATTCAGTTTACTAAAAGCAAAAAAAATTTCAGTTTACTTAAAACAACCAAGCGTGGTCGTTCTGCCATTCCGTTCCATTCTTCCTCTCCTCTCTCAACCCTACCCTCTGGGAGTTGGGTTTGGAGCCCCACCCCTTAGGCTTTGCACCCCACTAAAACAGATACGGAATTTAAATTTCCGTATCAATACGGAAAATAAAATTCCGTATCTGTTTTAGTATATAATGAGTGGTTGAAAATGTGACACGCATGCTTAAATACAGTACGGAATTTTAAGTTCCGTATTCAATATGGAGAATACGGAACTTTAAATTCCGTATTTGATAAAGTGGGGTGCCAAGCCCCATAGGTGGGGTGCCAAACCCAACTCCCCTACCCTCTCCTCTCTCAACCGCCGCAACGATGACGACGCCTCGCGCCTCCATTTTCAGCCCCTCCGCGTCTGTAATTCCAGACCACGATTCAGGTACACACCACCGTAAACCAAAGCACGATACGCAGCACAACCTATAATTTTTTACAAAATTAATTACAATGGATTTATTGTTTTCTTTTGATTAGTCGAGAATGAGAAGGATTTTGCTTCACCGTTAAAGAAATTCAAAGTTGACAAGGATTTAGTAGGAGAAGAGCACACCACTGATTCCGGTACAAACCCTAAATCATATTTTCATGTTTTCTTTCTTTCTTATATATCTTGCCTGGTTTTGTTTTGTTTCTACATTCTTGTTTGGTGTAGATTCCGATCCTAAAGTAAACCCTAAATCATCTTGAATGGCTGATTTGTCTGTTTTTGTTGCTGTAATTGTTGAAGAAGCTGCTGCCAATGAACTTATCTCCTTGGAGGCTTTCAAAATCTGGTGCAAAGTGTATGGAAAAGAATACGCTGACGAGAAGGAGAAACAATCGAGCTTCCAAATTTTCAAGAGGTCTCTTGAGACCGAGACCCCCTTCATCCCAGGTGCTCTGACTTTTCCGAGTTTGGCTGATCAAACCGAAAAAGAATTTCAGGAGTTTTGTGAAAAACATGACCTGCAGAAATATGACCAGCCGATGAATAATAGTATATCCATCAAACACATCATATATCTCAGAAGGTACAAACCTGAATCATATTTTGAGTTTAATTAATTAATTAATTTCATGTTTTCTTTCTTTCTTTCTTATATATCTTCGCTGGTTTCCGTTCCAATGGTTTTCTTGTTTGTTTTCTGTTGATCAGTTGAGAATGAGAAGGAAGATTAAGTAGGAGAAGAAGACAACACTCCCGTTCCAATGTCACTAGGTTCCAGTACAATCCCTAAATCATATTTTAATTAATTTCATGTTTTCTTTCTTATATATCTTGCCTGGTTTTGTTTCTACATTCTTGTTTGGTGTAGATTCCGATCCAGTAAACCCTTAATCATCTTGAGTTAATTAATTTCATATATCTGGGCTGATTTGTCTGTTTTTGTTGCTGTAATTGTTGAAGAAGCTGCTGCTGCCAAGGAACTTGACTTCTTCGAGGCTTTCAAAATCTGGTGCAAAGTGTATGGAAAAGAATACGCTGACGAGAAGGAGAAACAATCGAGGTTCCAAATTTTCAAGAGGTCTCTTGAGACCGAGACCCCCTTCATCCCAGGTGCTCTGACTTTTCCGAGTTTGGCTGATCAAACCGAAAAAGAATTTCAGGAGTTTTGTGAAAAACATGACCTGCAGAAATATGATCAGCCGATGAATAATAGTATATCCATCAAACACATCATATATCTCAGAAACAAGTATCTAATCTCAGAAGGTACAAACCTGAATCATATTTTGAGTTTAATTAATTAATTAATTTCATGTTTTCTTTCTTTCTTTCTTATATATCTTCGCTGGTTTTGTTTCTTCTATGCTGATGAAGACAACACTCCCTTTCCAACCCATCTCTATTGATCCTGAAGTTAAACCTAAATCATATTGAGTTAAATTAATTATTTAATTTCATGTTTTCTTTCTTTCTTATATATCTTGGCTGGTTTGTCTGGTTTTGTGAAGTTCAATTCGTTGAAGAAAGCTCTTTTGAGGACCACCCGCAAGTCGTGCTAGGAGTTTTTCGGGTTTGGCTGATCGCACTGGAAAAGAATTTAATGAGTTTAGAGAATTTCATGCGTGTTGAGATTATGTCTAAGTAGCTGTTTGAATTTCAATTTTAAGTTGTAAGTTTGACCCTTTTTAATTAAGGTTGAATAAGTCCTTTTAATGTGAATCCAGCTGACACCCCAGAGCACAAATGGATCACCCTTTTTAGCTTGCCTCACTTAGTGTGATAAGAAGACTTTTGTGGTTGTTCTTAATAGTCATCGAACAAGTTATGATTTTAATTTTATTTTACATGTTGTGAGACCACCTATATACCTTTTACAGTTTGGTAGAATTGGAAAACAATGATTAGATTTGAGTGTGATTTTGTTTTATCATATATAACTAGCATACATTGGCTGAGTAAAAGAGCACTTGTAATATTTGCTCTGTTGATTGTTGCGACCAATCAATCATTTATAGAGCTGTACGTGTGGGTAGGAGGATCAATTTGACATGCATGACTGTCCATGTAAAACCGGTGGACTGAAATTTACATATAAGTTTTAGGCTTATAGAGGTTTTTTTATTGTATTTTTCATTTTTGAAACCATTGTTCATATCTGGAGATTAGTGTTGTGTTTCTTTTCAGTTCGGTCATCTAAAAGTACTTTCGGGTCTTATGTAACTTTGTGTTACTATGTTTGGCAAATTAAAAACTACATTTACCCAACCTATTTTTAGCCCCAAACCAATTTCCATCTCAACTCTCCAAATTGTCACTTTTACATTCATCCAACATACTTTCAACCCCAAACTCTATTTTGAAATCAAAGTATCTAAACATAAATCACATTACAACCAACCCACTTTGGTCCAAACTTTGTTTTGCAAATCTATATTCACTCGAACTCTGTTTTGCAAACACAACTTGAGCTTTTTTATGATGCATCTAGCAACCATGGAGGTTTTAACAACCAGGATTATGTTATTGATCTTTGGCGTAATACTATCAAATAGAGGATTATGTTATTGATCTTTGGCGTAATACTATCAAATAGAGTTGAAAGAAATTCTGTAACCTGTTGTTTTTAGAGTTAACACTCAACACTTATATTATTAATATTTTTTTCAATTGTCTAACATCTGAATGTATTCTTAGAAGAAATCCTTGTATCCTGTGTCAGTTATTATTTCCATCATTATATTTTGTTACATTATTGACGGTCATGGTAATCATAGTAAAATATTTTTTTTTTTGAACTTAATCATAGTAAAATATATTAGTCTAATTGAAATTTATAGTAACTATTAGGGGATTGTTATTCGGACTCCTCGATGGCTATTTAGACCCTGTTAAATTCGTAAAATCTGAAAAAGTCCTTTATAAAAAAAATTCCGCTCGCACTTTTAATGTGCGACCAAAACGCATTTGTAAATTGCGTCCATCACGCACTTCCAAGGTGCGCCCATCACGCACTTTCAACGTGCGTTTTGGTCGAACTTTCACTGTGCGAGCGGAACGCACATATTTTTATTTTTTCCTATTTAGTTTCTGGAAAGAATTTGGGACTGACACATCTTGGTTAAGGTAACATGACCATTATGAGCTCAAATATGTAGTCAGAATCTTCAAATTCTTACTCCTAGTAGTTGCTTCACAATCAGGTGGGGTGCGGTTTGGAAAAGTAGACAGTTTTTTATGTCGGATGCTCAGGCGACGAACTGCAAAGTTGAAGAGAAAAATCAAATGACCGTAACTTAGCACCTTCTTCGAAGGTCCTAAGATTTGTGTAATTTAACCAAATTCCTTCATCTGATATTTTATTTTGAATTTTGAATTTTTTTTATTCCACCATAAATCTTCAAATATTCTGACTTGATTTACTGTGGAGTCTCATAATTTTTAAAAATCATCTGACATCAGTTCTGTACAATGTTGCAGCAATTCGCCATTTAAAAGTGTGTTTCCTTCGCACTTTAAAAGTGCGTTAACAACACACTTTTTAAGTGCGTGCACTTTAGAAGTGCGTGACGCACTTTAGAAGTGTAGGAGTAGTGTCGTAGCTCTGACCGTCATGCTTTCAGATTTGGGACAGGGTAGTTTCCTGCCGGTAGCTTTTTGTGTGGTTTCCTATGGTGATCACAGAGAGCTGGTTGGATTTAGGAGGTCTTTTCTTAGGCCGCTGGGCCAACTTGTTCTCAGTTTTTGAGGGATAGTGTTGCGGACACCGAACTTTACCTTGGTTTGTACATATTGCCTTCGGGCGTTACTTTCTTCCTGTCACCCGTCACTGGAGGTTACTCATGACGTGGTTTGTATTAGCGGGGCATGTATATATAGTTGTATATTAGTTTCTTTTATCTTTTGTTGAGGAGTTTATTGTTTTCTGTCTTTAGTTATATTGTCGAAAAAAAATTATTCACGTTTTTCCGCTTAAGTATTTCTTTTGGTTACTAAAGTGACGCCACCGAAATCGGGGTGTCACAAGGATTTAGGTTGTTTACTTCTTGATTTTATCTTAATTTATTTTTAGAGTATTAATTAATTTTTATGGTATTTTTATTGAATTTCCGGATTTTTAATTAATTCAGGATTTTATGAGTTTTTATTGTGATTTGCTTGATTTTGATAGTTTTTATCTATATTTATTTAGTACATTTTTAAATTTTAGATTTGATTAGTATTTAGGTTGTTTATTTCCTGATTTTATCTTAATTTATCTTATTATTTATTTTTAGAGTATTAATCAATTTTTATGATATTTTTATTGAATTTTCAGATTTTTTATTAATTCAGGATTTTATGAGTTTTTATTGTGATTTGCTAGATTTTGATAGTTTTATCTATATTTATTTAGTACTTTTTTATATTTTAGATTTGATTAGGATTTAGGTTGTTTATTTCATGATTTTATTTTAGTTTATCTTATTATTTATTTTTAGTTTATTAATTAATTTTTATGGTATTTTTATTGAATTTTCGGATTTTTAATTAATTTAGGATTTTATGAGTTTTTATTGTGATTTTCTAGATTTTGATAGTTTTTATCTATATTTATTTAGTACCTTTTTATATTTTAGATTTGATTAGGATTTAGGTTGTTTATTTCCTGATTTTATCCTAATTTATCTTATTATTTATTTTTAGAGTATTAATCAATTTTTATGATATTTTTATTGAATTTTCGGATTTTTAATTAATTCAGGATTTTATGAGTTTTTATTGTGATTTGCTAGATTTTGATAGTTTTTATCTTTATTTATTTAGTACATTTTTATATTTTAGATTTGATTAGGATTTAGGTTGTTTATTTCATGATTTTATCTTAGTTTATCTTATTATTTATTTTTAAAAGTATTAATTAATTTTTATGGTATTTTTATTGAATTTTCGGATTTTTAATTAATTCAGGATTTTATGAGTTTTTATTGTGATTTGCTAGATTTTGATAGTTTTTATCTACATTTATTTAGTACCTTTTTATATTTTAGATTTGATTAGGATTTAGGTTGTTTATTTCATGATTTTATCTTAGTTTATCTTATTATTTATTTTTAGAGTATTAATTAATTTTTATGGTATTTTTATTGAATTTTCGGATTTTTAATTAATTCAGGATTTTATGAGTTTTTATTGTGATTTGCTAGATTTTGATAGTTTTTATCTATATTTATTTAGTACCTTTTTATATTTTAGATTTGATTAGGATTTAGGTTGTTTATTTCATGATTTTATCTTAATTTATCTTATTATTTATTTTTGGAGTATTAATTAATTTTTATGGTATTTTTATTGAATTTTCGGATTTTTAATTAATTCTGAATTTTATGAGTTTTTATTGTGATTTGCTCGATTTTTGTAGTTTTTATCGATCTTTATTTATTACCTTGCTTCTCTCATGTGTGAGTTCTTTACATTTTTCGATTTCCTGCGCCTATTGGTTGATTTCTCTATCTTGATTTCTCTTCCATCGGTGGTTCTCCTTCCTCACTTGACTTCTCTCTTCCATATCTTTCTTCTCCATAAACTCCATCCCTCCAATCTTTTTCATTTTTTTCAAAAAAGATTGGTTCTTCGTCCTCATTCCCAAGTATAACTTCTGATTTCTATTTTACTTTATTTTATTTTACTTTACTTTACCTTTAACTTTCATTCACTCATGTTTGACTTCAAAGTCAATTTCGTTCATCACTTGCAGTGCCAATTTCAAATTCTTTTCTTCAGTTTTTTTTATAGATATTCCACCAAAAGAGATTCCAAAGGAAGCCATGGATGGTGAGTCCATTTTATATTCTATATGAAATTTTGCAATATTTTGATTTGTTTTTTATGTTTTCTGATTCTCCTTTGTATGTGTTTCTATTCTATATGTTCATTTTTCTTAATTTGCATCTAAAATCAGTGTCCTATGTTATAGGAGGTGAAACATTGATATGTGTTTTGTTTTGACTAACCTAATCATTGCCAATGAAGTGGATTGAGGGAGTGAAAGAATTGAGGGGAGAGAAAGGAGAAGCTGAAGATTTTTTTCCTTGGAACTTTTTTATTTGGTAATTTTTTCTTTTTTCCTGCTTCTTGCACTGAGAAAATTAATTATTATTGTTGGTGCTTGCTGTTACAACTACAGAACTACATATCATGGATGAGATTTTACATCTTATCTTTGTTCGCTCAAGCTATACTATTGAGGTTAGGCTATTATAACTGTTGTTATCCTTTCTCATATGCTAAACGCCTAAACGAATGTTCCAACAATAAATTGATTTCCTTGGCTTCCATGGATTTTCGTACAAAAGCTGGTAGTCGGCAATCAGAAGCATGGTCATTACCACTCATATTAGAATCTAGAGACATGCTTAAAATGGTGGTGCGAGTGAGGGTGTTCCAGATGAAGTGGTTGAGAGGTGGTTGCTCTTTGACGGCGCTAAAGTGGATGAGCTTGCTCTGAGCGAAGACAGTGTTGTGGATACCGGTTTTGATGAAGAGGGAGTGGATTTTCTTTGTGCGACTTGAGCGAAAATAACTGGAACAAACCTTCACGCCAACGGTGGAGCAAGAGCGACAGCAAGTTCAACGGAGCAAGAGCTGTGGCGACGGTGGAGTAGGAGCAACGGCGGCGATGAGAGTGTGAGAGGAAATTTCAGAGAAAACTGAGACTTAGGGTTTTTGAGTGTGAATGGATTCAGAAGGAAGAGCATAGGTTTAGCTGTAAGGAGAAATCAGGGCACATGTGGCAAGTAGGGCCAAGGAGGAAGAGGTTAGGTTTGACACGTGTAAAATATCAAGTGAGAAATAATCTCAGAGTGACACGTCATTAACAAGGTCTTATCTTGCTCTCATTTCAAGTAAGCCACAAAACATGTGAGACCAGTACTCATGGAGGTTTTTCTCAGTCCATTATATGTATATATTCACCAGATAAGAGATAGAGATTGTGTGTTTGGTGTTGCACTGCTGTGATGCATATATAGTTTTACTGACTTAGTTCATCAATTCTATATCTATCTATCATCATTACATATATTAAAAGTCACTTTTCGAATGCAATATTAGATTTTATAATTAATCATTGTTCTACTATGGTTCAATCAATCAAACTTTAATGTGATTGGAAGTCTTGCTTCATGAGTGTGTAATTATCACATTATGATTTAGTATCAGCATATGTTTTTGATTTGGTTATTGTACTTTCAACAAAAGTGCTGCATAAATCAAAGAGCACTCTAACATGTCTATCAATCTCATTTCATGAGTTCTTGATTTTCTGTGACTTAGAATGCAGAGACTGCTGGAAGCTTCTGATTTGGAAGCAAGTTTCATTTTAATTAGAATGAGTTCATATTAATTCATGTTAAAGCTGGACAACAATCAGGAATAGCACCTAGGATTGCTGCTGATTTGGAAGCAAGTTTCATTTGATGTTTTAATTAGAAATAAATATTTTAATGATTTAAATTTTGAATGTGACACCTTCTTACTTCATGAAGTGCTTTTTCATATGATGCAGGTGAAAGGCACAGAGCCAAAGAACAGACTCTGATTGGAGTGAAAACATAATTTTCATATGATGTTAGGTACTGTGTGGAATTTGTGAGTGTGTTTGTGGATAATTTATAAGAAAAGCGGTGGTGATGCTGAGGTAGAGAAATCTGAGAGAGATTTTGATGTAAATGGAGATTTTTCTTTCTTATGGGATTGGACTTTTAATCCTTATCCACGCAATTCGAAATTTCCATTATTAATACTATTATTTATGACACTTATGTCACTGACAAATAATAATTAGAATATGATGCAAAGTATATTCTTCATAATTGAGAATTAAGTAGTTGTTTTTAAGAGTCTTTTATGTATAACTCAGATGCAAACAGTATGCACTCAGCTATCACTTGAGCACTAGAGAAAGTAAAGGGTGCATTACTATTCTGAATTTTTCTATTTGTGACAACGTGTTACTTCTTGAGGCTTGGCAAGATTGGTATTTCAATGTCCGGGGGTAACCGTTCATGAGTTTAGTTTTTTTTTCTGTTGGTGGCTAAATGTATTAGAAAGAGCCGTTGGTGCCTTGCTTTAGGAAGGTGTTGATAATGTAATTGGTGATTGACAATCATAAGGCTAAAAGCTTTTATAGAAGGAACATTTTAAATGAAAATACTTCTACATAAAAATAAATGTTAATAAGACTTCACTGGAATATTTTTTTGGTTAAAAAAAACATAATATAATATAGTTTGAAGTTAATTTTGTACTACATAATAATATAGTCCACTTTAACTTTTTTGTACAAATTATTATAGGAGTTAAATTCTCCTACGGGAAGGAATATTTTAACAACAAAGTACATTTATTGTTAAACCTAATAAAATATACATTTTATATAACTTATGTATTTTTTTTCGTAACTTTTAAAATAATTTTAGGGGAAAATTTAGTAAAAGTTTTGTGAAAGTTTGAAGATTGTGTGATATTCGTCGTGGTTTTATTTTGTTAAGTGTTCATATTTATTTAGTCTCTTAATTTTAAAAGATAAAAAAATTGGAAATTTTCAAGTATATCAACTTTTTTTTTGGTATTTGCATCCGGTAACCGGTAACCCTTTGGATGCCGCCAAATTCGGGATTTAGTCACAGTTAAGGCTCCTCATCCCTTCCCCAAAGTGTATTGTGTGGGGATCGAACCCGATAGTTCTTCACACTGAGCTACCATATGAATATACATATCTAAATAATAAGAACAAAATTCGCCGTGCAAAGCACGGGTAAGAAACACTAGTATGACCAGTGTTATCAGACTCGACCCGGAGATCGACTCGGTCAGGGCACTGGGTCAATGGGTCACTGGTCTAACCATTGGGTCACTGGTTGAACCGTTTGACTCGGTTGACACTAAAAAAAATGAAAAAATTCATAATCCAAAGACAAGCTTTTAGCATCTCTATATGTCTCAAATCCAAAGTTTCAGAAAAATGAATTTCAAAAGTTTAATTGAAAGTTAGAGCTACAATTTTTTTTTCGTTCATATGTGTTTGACGTGAGCCCACACACAATGCAGCATATATATTATTTTTAATAACTACAAATGGGCCATGATGGAAACTTTTGGCCCAACTTTTTTTTTACCCAACTTATACTAACCCTAATATTTTCCTTTACCCTCATTTACACTTCTCCAATATCTAACATAAGAAGCTGCAGCCGCACAACAGATATGAGACATTGATGTTGCAGGGTGAGAAAGGGGCAAGATAGAGGAAATGGAAAAGAGACAAGGCCAAAACCGATTCATGAAATCCAAAGAAGAATCAACACACTCCGCTTTGCTTCTGTAACCATTCAACAGTTTCAACAACTTAGTAGTCTTATCCTTGGTACTCTCCCCACAACCCACCTGAAGAAGAACGAGTAGCTTCTGAAAGACCCCAACTTGAAGCGCCTCAATCAACACCCATTCTTCAGTTTTAGAATTTTGAGCAACACCCCTTCGATCTGTTCTTCGTTTTGGATCATTTTGGAGTTATATTTTTTTTTTAAAAAGAATACCGGTCCAACCATAGCTCCGGGTCACCGGTTTTTATACTGACCCGGTCGGTTCAATCCGGTTCAAGGCGAGTCGATTGCATCCCCGATCCGTTGCTCGACTCGAACCGGTCAGGGGTCCAGTTTCAGGTTCAACCGATCAAACCGGCCGGTTCGAGCCGAGTCTGATAACACTGAGTATGACTCTAAATCCAAACACATAGTGTTCATTAAGAAGCACAAAAATTCTCCATGAAAAAAAAAGGAGCTTCAAATAGAACAATTATTAAAAGTTAAAAAACAAAAAAAAAATTCAGTTTACTAAAAGCAAAAAAAATTTCAGTTTACTTAAAACAACCAAGCGTGGTCGTTCTGCCATTCCGTTCCATTCTTCCTCTCCTCTCTCAACCCTACCCTCTCCTCTCTCAACCGCCGCAACGATGACGACGCCTCGCGCCTCCATTTTCAGCCCCTTCGCGTCTGTAATTCCAGACCACGATTCAGGTACACACCACCGTAAACCAAAGCACGATACGCAGCACAACCTATAATTTTTTACAAAATTAATTACAATGGAAGGATTTTGCTTCACCGTTAAAGAAATTCAAAGTTGACAAGGATTTAGTAGGAGAAGAGCACACCACTGATTCCGGTACAAACCCTAAATCATATTTTCATGTTTTCTTTCTTTCTTATATATCTTGCCTGGTTTTGTTTTGTTTCTACATTCTTGTTTGGTGTAGATTCCGATCCTAAAGTAAACCCTAAATCATCTTGAGTGGCTGATTTGTCTGTTTTTGTTGCTGTAATTGTTGAAGAAGCTACTGCCAATGAACTTATCTCCTTGGAGGCTTTCAAAATCTGGTGCAAAGTGTATGGAAAAGAATACCGTGACGAGAAGGAGAAACAATCGAGCTTCCAAAATTTCAAGAGGTCTCTTGAGACCGAGACCCCCTTCATCCCAGGTGCTCTGACTTTTCCGAGTTTGGCTGATCAAACCAAAAAAGAATTTCAGGAGTTTTGTGAAAAACATGACCTGCAGAAATATGACCAGCCGATGAATAATAGTATATCCATCAAACAAATCATATATCTCAGAAACAAGTATCTAATCTCAGAAGGTACAAACCCTAAATCATATTTTGAGTTTAATTAATTAATTAATTTCATGTTTTCTTTCTTTCTTTCTTATATATCTTCGCTGGTTTCCGTTCCAATGGTTTTCTTGTTTGTTTTCTGTTGATCAGTTGAGAATGAGAAGGAAGATTTAGTAGGAGAAGAAGACAACACTCCCGTTCCAATGTCACTAGGTTCCGGTACAATCCCTAAATCATATTTTAATTAATTTCATGTTTTCTTTCTTATATATCTTGCCTGGTTTTGTTTCTACATTCTTGTTTGGTGTAGATTCCGATCCAGTAAACCCTTAATCATCTTGAGTTAATTAATTTCATATATCTGGGCTGATTTGTCTGTTTTTGTTGCTGTAATTGTTGAAGAAGCTGCTGCTGCCAAGGAACTTGACTCCTTCGAGGCTTTCAAAATCTGGTGCAAAGTGTATGGAAAAGAATACGCTGACGAGAAGGAGAAACAATCGAGGTTCCAAATTTTCAAGAGGTCTCTTGAGACCGAGACCCCCTTCATCCCAGGTGCTCTGATTTTTCCAAGTTTGGCTGATCAAACCGAAAAAGAATTTCAGGAGTTTTGTGAAAAACATGACCTGCAGAAATATGACCAGCCGATGAATAATAGTATATCCATCAAACAAATCATATACCTCAGAAACCAGTATCTAATCTCAGAAGGTACAAACCTGAATCATATTTTGAGTTTAATTAATTAATTAATTTCATGTTTTCTTTCTTTCTTTCTTATATATCTTCGCTGGTTTCCGTTCCAATGGTTTTCTTGTTTGTTTTCTGTTGATCAGTTGAGAATGAGAAGGAAGATTTAGTAGGAGAAGAAGACAACACTCCCGTTCCAATGTCACTAGGTTCCGGTACAATCCCTAAATCATATTTTAATTAATTTCATGTTTTCTTTCTTATATATCTTGCCTGGTTTTGTTTCTACATTCTTGTTTGGTGTAGATTTCGATCCAGTAAACCCTTAATCAACTTGAGTTAATTAATTTCATATATCTGGGCTGATTTGTCTGTTTTTGTTGCTGTAATTGTTGAAGAATGTAAGGCCCAAGTTTTAACGCTTTGGATAAGTGAATAAAATAAATAAGTTATTTGATTAAGATAAATTTGGGAAGGAAAGAGGTTCAGGAAAAGTCCAAGAATGTATCGAAAAACCGAAAGAGTTATAGCACGACTAACATACGCTTAATCCTAGGTCGAAGGTATTAGTGAATAGTTAATTTACGCTTTAGGACACGATGGAAACTAATTCCAAAAATCCTCAGAGAAATGTTAGAACTTCTCTTTTCCGTCCTTAAACAACCATTTCGATGCGAAATCCTGGAATGTACGAACGTCAAATTCCAATTCTCGGAAGTTTGCCGAAACGGAATCCCTGATAGTTCGGAAAACCTAAGATCGACAGACGATGAAGACTTTTTCTATCCGGAAACTCAAACGAAGATTCCACCCGCGTTCTCCTACATCTCTCATCATTCCTAATCTTTCTTCAGAAGGAAGTTTTCTCATCCGACGATCACTGCAAAAAGTAGTTTTTCGGGATAAACCGACTTACACCGACTTATGCCGATTTTGGATCTTTTGGTTTAATTCCAAGAATTCTATTTTGAGTTCTGGAATTCTGTCGCCAGAACCTATCTTAGAATGCGCAAAGGAACGCGCAGGAAAAATCGGAATCGCAAAAAAATCATTTTTCCGTTTTTTTCCAAAACCTATAAATAGTTGAAAAATTAGATTTTTTTCACAAAACCCATTTTCCCCACCCCCCAAAGCCGCGAGTTTCTAGAGAGAGAGAGAGATCCGGATCTTCGTCGATTCTTGCCCGTTTGCTTCACCGTTCGTCACTAATCGAAGACCTCGAGGTAGGTAATCTATACTCTCCTTCGAATCGTCGTTTCTGTCCATTTCTCCTGCGACTTTCTGAGTTCAAAATTTTGAGGTTTTTGAAAAACTGTTCAAATCAGTTGATTTCAGCGTCTAAACTTCTTCCCTGCATGCTCCTGAGCGTGTTCTGCGGATTAGATTTTGTCAAATGTCGACGAAATACCGCCGGGATCAATTTCTACCCTAAATACCCATTTTTCGCCAAAGTCGCAACCTTTACGCTCTAATCTATCGACTTGGCTTAGTGCTAGTAGGATTTGTCGTCATAAACGTCGTTGTGGACGTCCCCATCCAATTTGTTTTTCAAAAATCCAATTTTGAAATTCTGAGCTAAAAATAATGACCAAACTACCCCTATATCAGTTTTCGATCCGAAAATTTTTCCGAGCCTAGAACCGTCTTAGTTACGGCTTATGTTAACCTAGGAACCAAGTTTGATCGAAGAAAAATCGACCCTCCCAATTAAGGAAAGTGGCCGAGAGCTATATCAAGGGGGGAGGAGAATCCGATTTTTCGAAAACTTGTCTTAACGCGTTAGATTGTCGTACCACGGAGGTAGTAGTGTACTGTGTAACCCTAGGACTCTTTGATTGCTGAGTTTCTGACTCTTGGTGTTGATTTCTGTGATTTTTGCTTAAGGTTCGTTTGAGGAGATTTCAAGAAACCAAGGAGAAGAGCTTGAAGAACATTTGGAGGAGGAAGCTGGAAGACCCACCGGTGAGGGCTACTCTCTGAATTACTAGATAATGCTTTAGGTGTCGATGAAATTCGACTTGATTTATGTGTTATGCACCTAATTGCTAAATGTCTGAAATGATTTCTGAGGCTTCGGCCGAACTTGTTGAGTACTTGATGCCATGATATTGTGTGCTAAATGATTCACATGCTATGTGCTACATGGTTAACTTAGGATGTGTTGGAATATGCTGTTTATGTCTTTTGGTTGAGCTGTTTCAATGATGCTATTCCACTTGTACCTGAGATTCTGAAAAGTGAGGATTACGGGCAGGTCATGCCGAATTTTTATGAGATTTTGAGAGAGTTTTAAAAGGACGAACGGAGTTCGGACCTTGTCATGCTCCAATGGATCGAGACCTTCTCAGGGAATTACTTGGGTTTATGGGAACTTTGAACTCATAGGGAATACGATAAGACTAAAAAGAGCTATTTTTATAAAGAAATTCATAAGATATTAAACAACCTCTAAACCTTTAAATAAAGATAACAATCTCGGATGCAAGCTTTGGATTGAAGTTTAGTTTTGGAAAATGAGAAGTGTCGTCGGATCCAAGTGTTGGGAAGATTTTGAGTTTTGGGTATGTTGATACTCATTCGCTCTGGGAGCAGTTTGTTTAGCCATCCAAGGGATGAGCCGAGAAGCTTCACGGAGGTGTGAGACCTTGTGAATGCGTGATACTCCACTGAGGCGTGAGACCTTGTGGAAAGCATGGATCTTCACTGAGGCGTGAGACCTCGTGAACAGCATGATACTTCATTGAAGCGTGAGACTTCGTGCAAGTGTGTAAATTCACTGAGGCGTGAGACCTTGTGAAAGCATAAAACTTCACTGAAGCGTGAGACTTTGTGAATGTGTGAGACTCCACAGAAGCGTGAGACTTCGTGAGAGCATTGATGACTCGAAGAGTTGTCGTGAGTGGTTGCACTCTTTTGTTTATGATTAATTGTATTTTGTCGCAGAATCGACATTTACCTTAGGGTATTCTTTTAGAGACTTTAAGTTAATCTAGAACACGTGGCGACGTGTCGGGTGAGGTCGGAGACGTTGTTTGGCTAATCACTTGCATTCATGCACTCATTTTGAGGTTAATACACGGCGTGATACCGGACCTCGGTGGATTCCAAAATGGTCATAAGACCCGGATTTCCATATTTAGGACACTACGGTGGTCCTCAGTAGCAGACGGAATGGCAGACCTACGGGTTCACTGCTGATCTGACTACTTTTGTGTGGTGTAAGAGACACGCGAGCAGGAAGGTACCCACCGTGGCTGGTGTTAGGGCCGTCTCGTTGATGTCCATCCTTCTTCCGGAATGCATTTTGTTACCCAGCATTGCATTTCATGCAACATACATGCTAACTTAGTTGCTGAGTGTGATTGGTAACTGTTTATCCTATTTTTGAGGCATGCTACTTGTTTTTATGGCTCTTTATATTTATTGTGATACATGCAACCCTAGGAAGCTATCCCAAAACTTATAAGCCTGAGAGGCTAGTATTTATTATCCTATAATTATATCTGGTTTTATTAATTATATAATTCTTTGGAGTTGACCCTCGCGTCTGCTGTGTGTGTTTGGGCGGACTACGCCATTTGTCAGATGAGTATGGGGGATTGGTTTACCATGGTCAGCCCGTCAGGGGGGACCAGGTACGAGATGCTTGACCAAGACGACCCAGGTGCATGGGTGGTCGATCCCGAGGGCCACCGTGCGACCTACACCGGTCGGATCATGGAGGACCGTGTCGATCGATTCGGACGCTTGACGGAGGGAGTGATGAGGAGGCACATAGTGAGCTTCAACCTGCCTCCAGGAGTACACTGTGGACCCGGCTTGGGAGTACCTCCACCGCCACCATCTCCTTCAGATGATGAGGACCCTTCTGAGGAGTTGCCAGTAGGTGGGGCTTCGACGGAGTCTAGTCCGTCTACTGCTGCTGCTGTCGTTGCGGATCTCGTTCCGGGCCCCGAGCCCGAGAGTCCAGTGCGGGAGCGCATTAGGGTGGACAGAGAGGGCAGTGTTGAGTACGTCGACCTAGTCGTCCTGGATGCAGATTCGGATGACGACCGCGCTAGCATGTAGGATCGAGTGCTAGTGTGGGCTCCTCGGGTAGGGATAGTGTAGGAGTTGTGTCGATGCTCTGACCGTCATGCTTCCGTTTTGGGGACAGGGTAGTTTTCCTACCGGTAGCTTTTGTGTGGTTTCCTATGGAGATCACAGAGAGCTGGTTGGATTTAGGGGGTCTTTTCTTAGGCCGCTGGGCCAACTTGCTCTCAGTTTTTGTAGGTTAGTGTTGCGGACACAGTATCTTCATCTTGGACTGTACATATTGCCTTCGGGCGTTACTCTTTTCTGTCACCCGACACGAGGCATGTATATATAGTTGTATAGTAGTTTCCTTTTATCTTTTGTTGGGGAGTTTTATTGCTTTTTGTCTTTAGTTATATTGTCGAAAAAAAATAATTCACGTTTTTCCGCTTAAAGTATTTTCTTTTGGTTACTAAAGTGACGCCACCGAAATCGGGGTGTTACATTTGTGGTATCAGAGCTTAGTCGAGTCTTTCGGGAGTCTTTGGGGAATAGGTCTTCTGTGCTAGGTTGTGTGACTCTGCAAAGAGTAAGAATTGATTGTCTGCCAAGCGATTTTTCGCTTAGAATTGTTTGAAGTTATTGCTTAATCATATTGTATAGTGATTTTGGATGCTATCTTATGATGAGCACTAACTGTTTGTTAATTTAGCAGAACATGGTGAACGCTAACCAACTAGCTGAGATGATGGCCACTATGGCCCAAGCTGTGACTGCACAGGCAAACGATAATGCTATGAGGCGTGCTGCTGAGGAGGCACGTGATCAGCACCAACGCCAGAGGGAAGTGACAATGGATCAGAACAGAGGCCTGAATGATTTTAGGAGACAGGATCCACCTAAGTTCTCGGGGGGTACGGACCCGGACAAAGCGGATCTCTGGATCCAGGAGATTGAAAAGATCTTCGGTGTATTGCAGACTGCTGAGGGGGCCAAGGTGGGAATGGCAACCTTTCTACTGTTGGGTGATGCTGAGTACTGGTGGAGAGGCGCCAGAGGAATGATGGAAGCAAACAACCTGGAAGTGAACTGGACTTCGTTTCGTGCTGCTTTTCTGGAAAAGTATTTTCCAGATAGTGCGCGGGACGAGCGTGAGTCGCAATTCCTGACACTTCGTCAGGGTAGCATGTCCATCCCGGAATATGCTGCCAAGCTGGAATCGTTGGCCAAGCACTTTCGATTCTTCCGCAATGGGGTCGATGAACCCTACATGTGCAAGCGCTTTGTGAATGGGCTGAGGCCCGATATTGAAGACTCGGTGAAACCGTTGGGGATCACTCGTTTTCAGACTTTGGTTGAGAAAGCCACTGAGGTGGAGATAATGAAGAACAGGAGACTGAACCGTGTTGGGACAGGAGGGCCGATGAGGTCGGGCTCTCAAAATTTTCAAGGCAGAGGGAGATTTCAGAGTAGGAAGCCGTATCAACGTCCTGCAGGTAGAGGAATTGCTTCAGGATCTTATAGGCCCATGGTGGGTACTGCTGGAGGTTCTGGAGGTCAGACTGTGAACAGGGAGATGACCTGTTACAGATGTGGGCAGCCTGGGCACTATGCCAATGCTTGTACTGACATGAGGCCCAAATGCTTTAACTGTAACAAGTTGGGGCATACTGCTGCTCAATGCAGAGCACCTAAGACAGAACCAGCTGTAAACACTGCTCGTGGGAAGCGTCCTGCTGCCAAGGCAAGAGTCTACACCATGGATGGTGAAGAAGCTGAAGATGTTGATGGTCTGATCAGGGGAGATTGCGAGATTGACGGTAATCTCCTAACTGTACTTTTTGATTCCGGAGCAACGCACTCTTTTATCTCTAGGGAATGTGCTACTAGATTAAAACTTCCCGTTACTGCTTTGAGTTTCGATCTTATAGTTACCACACCTGCCAAAACTCTGCTTGCCAATACTGCATGCATGTATTGCCCAGTAACCTATAGGGATAAAGTTTACCATGCTAACCTAGTGTGCCTAACTCTCAAGAACCTAGATGTTATCCTAGGGATGGACTGGTTGTCTCACTACCATTGTCTTCTGGACTGTAGCCGAAAGAGAGTGGTATTTCCTGACTCGGACCTTTCCGAGTATCTATCCGCCAATCATATTAATGTCTCTCTGAATGAAGGATCTCAAGAGTATTCAGTTTTGTTGAGCTTGGAGAGTAAAGGAAATTCGGAAGTGAGTAATATTCCAGTTGTGAGGGACTTCGCGGATGTTTTTCCTGTCGATGTACCTGGTTTGCCGCCTGTACGCGACATTGAGTTTGCTATTGACATCGTACCGGGAACAGGACCGATTTCGATTGCACCATATCGGATGGCACCTGCGGAATTGGTGGAGTTGAAGTCTCAACTTGAGGATCTTCTGTCGAAAGGATTCATCCGACCAAGCGTTTCACCTTGGGGAGCACCCGTCTTATTGGTGAAGAAGAAGGATGGGAAATCTAGACTTTGTGTCGACTATCGACAACTGAACAAAGTAACCGTCAAGAATAGGTATCCGCTACCCAGAATTGATGATTTGATGGATCAACTACGAGGAGCTGCGATATTCTCAAAGATAGACCTGAAGTCGGGTTACCATCAAATTAGAGTAAAGACTGAGGATATCCAGAAGACGGCATTCCGGACTCGTTATGGACACTATGAGTATCTAGTGATGCCATTTGGGGTGACAAACGCACCTGCTATCTTCATGGATTACATGAACAGGACATTCCATCCGTTCTTGGATCGATTCGTCGTGGTGTTTATCGACGACATTCTGATCTACTCAAAGAACGCTGAAGATCATGAAGGGCACTTGCGTCAGGTTTTACAAGTGTTGAGAGAGACAAAGTTGTACGCCAACCCTTCTAAGTGTGAATTTTGGCTCGAAGAGGTAAAATTCTTGGGCCATGTGATTTCTAAAGAAGGTATAGCTGTGGATCCAGCAAAGGTAGAGACGGTGTTGTCATGGGAACGGCCAAAGACCGTGACTGAGATCAGGAGTTTTGTCGGTTTGGCGGGATACTATCGTCGCTTCATTGAGAATTTCGCCAAGATCGTTGGACCCTTGACTCAACTCACGAGAAAGGATCAACCTTTTGCATGGACCGAAGCGTGCGAAACTAGTTTTCAGACAATGAAGGAACGTTTGACGACGTCACCTGTACTCGTCTTACCGCAACCAGAGGAACCGTATGAAGTGTACTGTGATGCTTCGCATCAAGGTTTGGGATGTGTGCTGATGCAGCATCGGAAAGTGGTGGCTTATGCTTCACGACAACTGAAGACTCATGAGAAGAACTATCCGACTCATGACTTAGAACTTGCTGCCATTGTGTTTTCGTTGAAGATCTGGAGACATCACTTATATGGATGCAATTTCACCATATTTAGCGATCACAAGAGCTTGAAGTACTTGTTTGACCAGAAGGAGTTGAACATGAGACAACGACGTTGGATGGAGTTTCTCAAGGATTACGATTTTACCTTACAATACCATCCTGGAAAAGCTAATGTTGTTGCTGATGCATTGAGCAGGAAAATGCATATCTCGTCAATGATGGTGAAGGAGCTACAACTGCTGGAACAATTCCGAGATTTGAGTTTGGACGTAAGATTATCCGAGGGAGAACTGAGGTTCGGGATGATCAGGATTACCAATGGATTGATGGAAGAAATCCGAGACCAACAGTTACAAGATGAATTTTTACTCGGAAAAAGGAATTTGGTAATTCAGGGTAAGGACCCGGAATTCAAGGTAGGAAGTGACAATATCCTACGGTGTAAGGGTAGAGTTTGCGTACCCAACAACCCTGACCTAAGGAGGTTGATACTGGACGAAGGTCACAAAAGTAAGCTGAGCATTCACCCTGGAATGAAAAAGATGCACCAGGACTTGAAGGTGAATTTTTGGTGGCCAGGAATGAAAAGACAAGTGGCAGAATATGTAGCTGCATGTTTGACCTGTCAAAAGGCGAAGGTGGAACATCAGAAATCTGCGGGTATGCTACAAAGCTTGGATGTACCTCAATGGAAATGGGATAGCATATCGATGGATTTTGTCGTGGCATTACCAAGAACTCAAAGAGGATATGACTCGATTTGGGTAATCGTGGATCGACTGACTAAGTCGGCTCATTTCATACCGGTGAGAACTACGTACAACGTGGATAAGCTATCAGAGATTTATATAGCTGAGATTGTGCGACTTCATGGAGTGCCAACAAGTATCGTTTCCGATAGAGACCCGAAGTTTACTTCACATCTGTGGGGAGCTCTTCATGAGGCTTTGGGAACGAGGCTGAGATTAAGCTCTGCTTATCATCCACAGACTGATGGGCAAACTGAGAGAACTATCCAATCATTGGAGGATTTGCTACGAGCTTGCGTGTTAGACAATAAGGGCAGTTGGGACACCCTATTGCCACTGATTGAATTCACATATAACAACAGTTTTCATACGACCATAGGTATGGCACCGTATGAGGCATTGTATGGCCGCAAGTGTAGAACACCTTTATGTTGGTATCAAGATGGAGAGAATTTGTTAGTAGGACCGGAACTTCTGCAACAGACAACTGAGAAGATTAAACAGATCAGGGAAAAGATGAAGGCTTCTCAGAGTAGACAGAAGAGCTATGCAGATCAAAGGCGCAGAACCCTGGAATTTGAAGAAGGGGATCATGTGTTTTTGCGAGTTACCCAGACTACAGGAGTTGGTCGAGCAATCAAGTCAAGAAAGCTGACGCCAAAGTTCATTGGACCTTATCAGATTACTCGTCGTGTAGGACCGGTAGCTTATCAGATCGCACTACCGCCTTTTCTATCAAACGTTCACGATGTATTCCATGTGTCACAACTGCGGAAGTATATTGCTGATCCGATGCACGTCATCGAGCTGGATGACATTGAGTTGAAGGATAACTTGTCTTTCGAGACACCGCCAATCAGCATTGGTGACACAAGGGTAAAGCAGTTGAGGGGTAAAGAGATCGAGTTAGTGAAGGTTATTTGGAACAAGGACACCGGTGATGCAACGTGGGAGCTGAAGGAAAAGATCAAGGAACAGTATCCAGAACTTTTTACTGACCCTTAAGTTTCGAGGTCGAAACTTTCTTTTTGGAGGGTAGTAATGTAAGGCCCAAGTTTTAACGCTTTGGATAAGTGAATAAAATAAATAAGTTATTTGATTAAGATAAATTTGGGAAGGAAAGAGGTTCAGGAAAAGTCCAAGAATGTATCGAAAAACCGAAAGAGTTATAGCACGACTAACATACGCTTAATCCTAGGTCGAAGGTATTAGTGAATAGTTAATTTACGCTTTAGGACACGATGGAAACTAATTCCAAAAATCCTCAGAGAAATGTTAGAACTTCTCTTTTCCGTCCTTAAACAACCATTTCGATGCGAAATCCTGGAATGTACGAACGTCAAATTCCAATTCTCGGAAGTTTGCCGAAACGGAATCCCTGATAGTTCGGAAAACCTAAGATCGACAGACGATGAAGACTTTTTCTATCCGGAAACTCAAACGAAGATTCCACCCGCGTTCTCCTACATCTCTCATCATTCCTAATCTTTCTTCAGAAGGAAGTTTTCTCATCCGACGATCACTGCAAAAAGTAGTTTTTCGGGATAAACCGACTTACACCGACTTATGCCGATTTTGGATCTTTTGGTTTAATTCCAAGAATTCTATTTTGAGTTCTGGAATTCTGTCGCCAGAACCTATCTTAGAATGCGCAAAGGAACGCGCAGGAAAAATCGGAATCGCAAAAAAATCATTTTTCCGTTTTTTTCCAAAACCTATAAATAGTTGAAAAATTAGATTTTTTTCACAAAACCCATTTTCCCCACCCCCCAAAGCCGCGAGTTTCTAGAGAGAGAGAGAGATCCGGATCTTCGTCGATTCTTGCCCGTTTGCTTCACCGTTCGTCACTAATCGAAGACCTCGAGGTAGGTAATCTATACTCTCCTTCGAATCGTCGTTTCTGTCCATTTCTCCTGCGACTTTCTGAGTTCAAAATTTTGAGGTTTTTGAAAAACTGTTCAAATCAGTTGATTTCAGCGTCTAAACTTCTTCCCTGCATGCTCCTGAGCGTGTTCTGCGGATTAGATTTTGTCAAATGTCGACGAAATGCCGCCGGGATCAATTTCTACCCTAAATACCCATTTTTCGCCAAAGTCGCAACCTTTACGCTCTAATCTATCGACTTGGCTTAGTGCTAGTAGGATTTGTCGTCATAAACGTCGTTGTGGACGTCCCCATCCAATTTGTTTTTCAAAAATCCAATTTTGAAATTCTGAGCTAAAAATAATGACCAAACTACCCCTATATCAGTTTTCGATCCGAAAATTTTTCCGAGCCTAGAACCGTCTTAGTTACGGCTTATGTTAACCTAGGAACCAAGTTTGATCGAAGAAAAATCGACCCTCCCAATTAAGGAAAGTGGCCGAGACCTATATCAAGGGGGGAGGAGAATCCGATTTTTCGAAAACTTGTCTTAACGCGTTAGATTGTCGTACCACGGAGGTAGTAGTGTACTGTGTAACCCTAGGACTCTTTGATTGCTGAGTTTCTGACTCTTGGTGTTGATTTCTGTGATTTTTGCTTAAGGTTCGTTTGAGGAGATTTCAAGAAACCAAGGAGAAGAGCTTGAAGAACATTTGGAGGAGGAAGCTGGAAGACCCACCGGTGAGGGCTACTCTCTGAATTACTAGATAATGCTTTAGGTGTCGATGAAATTCGACTTGATTTATGTGTTATGCACCTAATTGCTAAATGTCTGAAATGATTTCTGAGGCTTCGGCCGAACTTGTTGAGTACTTGATGCCATGATATTGTGTGCTAAATGATTCACATGCTATGTGCTACATGGTTAACTTAGGATGTGTTGGAATATGCTGTTTATGTCTTTTGGTTGAGCTGTTTCAATGATGCTATTCCACTTGTACCTGAGATTCTGAAAAGTGAGGATTACGGGCAGGTCATGCCGAATTTTTATGAGATTTTGAGAGAGTTTTAAAAGGACGAACGGAGTTCGGACCTTGTCATGCTCCAATGGATCGAGACCTTCTCAGGGAATTACTTGGGTTTATGGGAACTTTGAACTCATAGGGAATACGATAAGACTAAAAAGAGCTATTTTTATAAAGAAATTCATAAGATATTAAACAACCTCTAAACCTTTAAATAAAGATAACAATCTCGGATGCAAGCTTTGGATTGAAGTTTAGTTTTGGAAAATGAGAAGTGTCGTCGGATCCAAGTGTTGGGAAGATTTTGAGTTTTGGGTATGTTGATACTCATTCGCTCTGGGAGCAGTTTGTTTAGCCATCCAAGGGATGAGCCGAGAAGCTTCACGGAGGTGTGAGACCTTGTGAATGCGTGATACTCCACTGAGGCGTGAGACCTTGTGGAAAGCATGGATCTTCACTGAGGCGTGAGACCTCGTGAACAGCATGATACTTCATTGAAGCGTGAGACTTCGTGCAAGTGTGTAAATTCACTGAGGCGTGAGACCTTGTGAAAGCATAAAACTTCACTGAAGCGTGAGACTTTGTGAATGTGTGAGACTCCACAGAAGCGTGAGACTTCGTGAGAGCATTGATGACTCGAAGAGTTGTCGTGAGTGGTTGCACTCTTTTGTTTATGATTAATTGTATTTTGTCGCAGAATCGACATTTACCTTAGGGTATTCTTTTAGAGACTTTAAGTTAATCTAGAACACGTGGCGACGTGTCGGGTGAGGTCGGAGACGTTGTTTGGCTAATCACTTGCATTCATGCACTCATTTTGAGGTTAATACACGGCGTGATACCGGACCTCGGTGGATTCCAAAATGGTCATAAGACCCGGATTTCCATATTTAGGACACTACGGTGGTCCTCAGTAGCAGACGGAATGGCAGACCTACGGGTTCACTGCTGATCTGACTACTTTTGTGTGGTGTAAGAGACACGCGAGCAGGAAGGTACCCACCGTGGCTGGTGTTAGGGCCGTCTCGTTGATGTCCATCCTTCTTCCGGAATGCATTTTGTTACCCAGCATTGCATTTCATGCAACATACATGCTAACTTAGTTGCTGAGTGTGATTGGTAACTGTTTATCCTATTTTTGAGGCATGCTACTTGTTTTTATGGCTCTTTATATTTATTGTGATACATGCAACCCTAGGAAGCTATCCCAAAACTTATAAGCCTGAGAGGCTAGTATTTATTATCCTATAATTATATCTGGTTTTATTAATTATATAATTCTTTGGAGTTGACCCTCGCGTCTGCTGTGTGTGTTTGGGCGGACTACGCCATTTGTCAGATGAGTATGGGGGATTGGTTTACCATGGTCAGCCCGTCAGGGGGGACCAGGTACGAGATGCTTGACCAAGACGACCCAGGTGCATGGGTGGTCGATCCCGAGGGCCACCGTGCGACCTACACCGGTCGGATCATGGAGGACCGTGTCGATCGATTCGGACGCTTGACGGAGGGAGTGATGAGGAGGCACATAGTGAGCTTCAACCTGCCTCCAGGAGTACACTGTGGACCCGGCTTGGGAGTACCTCCACCGCCACCATCTCCTTCAGATGATGAGGACCCTTCTGAGGAGTTGCCAGTAGGTGGGGCTTCGACGGAGTCTAGTCCGTCTACTGCTGCTGCTGTCGTTGCGGATCTCGTTCCGGGCCCCGAGCCCGAGAGTCCAGTGCGGGAGCGCATTAGGGTGGACAGAGAGGGCAGTGTTGAGTACGTCGACCTAGTCGTCCTGGATGCAGATTCGGATGACGACCGCGCTAGCATGTAGGATCGAGTGCTAGTGTGGGCTCCTCGGGTAGGGATAGTGTAGGAGTTGTGTCGATGCTCTGACCGTCATGCTTCCGTTTTGGGGACAGGGTAGTTTTCCTACCGGTAGCTTTTGTGTGGTTTCCTATGGAGATCACAGAGAGCTGGTTGGATTTAGGGGGTCTTTTCTTAGGCCGCTGGGCCAACTTGCTCTCAGTTTTTGTAGGTTAGTGTTGCGGACACAGTATCTTCATCTTGGACTGTACATATTGCCTTCGGGCGTTACTCTTTTCTGTCACCCGACACGAGGCATGTATATATAGTTGTATAGTAGTTTCCTTTTATCTTTTGTTGGGGAGTTTTATTGCTTTTTGTCTTTAGTTATATTGTCGAAAAAAAATAATTCACGTTTTTCCGCTTAAAGTATTTTCTTTTGGTTACTAAAGTGACGCCACCGAAATCGGGGTGTTACAAAGAAGCTGCTGCTGCCAAGGAACTTGACTTCTTCGAGGCTTTCAAAATCTGGTGTAAAGTGTATGGAAAAGAATACGCTGACGAGAAGGAGAAACAATCGAGGTTCCAAATTTTCAAGAGGTCTCTTGAGACCGAGACCCCCTTCATCCCAGGTGCTCTGACTTTTCCGAGTTTGGCTGATCAAACCGAAAAAGAATTTCAGGAGTTTTGTGAAAAACATGACCTGCAGAAATATGACCAGCCGATGAATAATAGTATATCCATCAAACACATCATATATCTCAGAAATAAGTATCTAATCTCAGAAGGTACAAACCTGAATCATATTTTGAGTTTAATTAATTAATTAATTTCATGTTTTCTTTCTTTCTTTCTTATATATCTTCGCTGGTTTCCGTTCCAATGGTTTTCTTGTTTGTTTTCTGTTGATCAGTTGAGAATGAGAAGGAAGATTTAGTAGGAGAAGAAGACAACACTCCAGTTCCAATGTCACTAGGTTCCGGTACAATCCCTAAATCATATTTTAATTAATTTCATGTTTTCTTTCTTATATATCTTGCCTGGTTTTGTTTCTACATTCTTGTTTGGTGTAGATTCCGATCCAGTAAACCCTTAATCATCTTGAGTTAATTAATTTCATATATCTGGGCTGATTTGTCTGTTTTTGTTGCTGTAATTGTTGAAGAAGCTGCTGCTGCCAAGGAACTTGACTTCTTCGAGGCTTTCAAAATCTGGTGCAAAGTGTATGGAAAAGAATACGCTGACGAGAAGGAGAAACAATCGAGGTTCCAAATTTTCAAGAGGTCTCTTGAGACCGAGACCCCCTTCATCCCAGGTGCTCTGACTTTTCCGAGTTTGGCTGATCAAACCGAAAAAGAATTTCAGGAGTTTTGTGAAAAACATGACCTGCAGAAATATGACCAGCCGATGAATAATAGTATATCCATCAAACACATCATATATCTCAGAAACAAGTATCTAATCTCAGAATGTACAAACCTGAATCATATTTTGAGTTTAATTAATTAATTAATTTCATGTTTTCTTTCTTTCTTTCTTATATATCTTCGCTGGTTTTGTTTCTTCTATGCTGATGAAGACAACACTCCCTTTGCAACCCATCTCTATTGATCCTGAAGGTAAACCTAAATCATATTGAGTTAAATTAATTATTTAATTTCATGTTTTCTTTCTTTCTTATATATCTTGGCTGGTTTGTCTGGTTTTGTGAAGTTCAATTCGTTGAAGAAAGCTCTTTTGAGGACCACCCGCAAGTCGTGCTAGGAGTTTTTCGGGTTTGGCTGATCGAACTGGAAAAGAATTTAATGAGTTTAGAGAATTTCATGCGTGTTGAGATTATGTCTAAGTAGCTGTTTGAATTTCAATTTTAAGTTGTAAGTTTGACCCTTTTTAATTAAGGTTGAATAAGTCCTTTTAATGTGAATCCAGCTGACACCCAGAGCACAAATGGATCACCCTTTTTAGCTTGCCTCACTTAGTGTGATAAGAAGACTTTTGTGGTTGTTCTCAATAGTCATCGAACAAGTTATGATTTTAATTTTATTTTACATGTTGTGAGACCACCTATATACCTTTTACAGTTTGGTAGAATTGGAAAACAATGATTAGATTTGAGTGTGATTTTGTTTTATCATATATAACTAGCATACATTGGCTGTGTAAAAGAGCACTTGTAATATTTGCTCTGTTGATTGTTGCGACCAATCAATCATTTATAGAGCTGTACGTGTGGGTAGGAGGATCAATTTGACATGCATGACTGTCCATGTAAAACCGGTGGACTGAAATTTACATATAAGTTTTAGGGTTATAGAGGTTTTTTTTATTGTATTTTTCATTTTTGAAACCATTGTTCATATCTGGAGATTAGTGTTGTGTTTCTTTTCAGTTCGGTCATCTAAAAGTACTTTCGGGTCTTATGTAACTTTGTGTTACTATGTTTGGCAAATTAAAAACCACATTTACCCAACCTATTTTTAGCCCCAAACCAATTTCCATCTCAACTCTCCAAATTGTCACTTTTACATTCATCCAACATACTTTCAACCCCAAACTCTATTTTGAAATCAAAGTATCTAAACATAAATCACATTACAACCAACCCACTTTGGTCCAAACTTTGTTTTGCAAATCTATATTCACTCGAACTCTGTTTTGCAAACACAACTTGAGCTTTTTTATGATGCATCTAGCAACCATGGAGGTTTTAACAACCAGGATTATGTTATTGATCTTTGGCGTAATACTATCAAATAGAGTTGAAAGAAATTCTGTAACCTGTTGTTTTTAGAGTTAACACTCAACACTTATATTATTAATATTTTTTTCAATTGTCTAACATCTGAATGTATTCTTAGAAGAAATCCTTGTATCCTGTGTCAGTTATTATTTCCATCATTATATTTTGTTACATTATTGACGGTCATGGTAATCATAGTAAAATATTTTTTTTTTTTGAACTTAATCATAGTAAAATATATTAGTCTAATTGAAATTTATAGTAACTATTAGGGGATTGTTATTCGGACTCCTCGATGGCTATTTAGACCCTGTTAAATTCGTAAAATCTGAAAAAGTCCTTTATAAAAAAAATTCCGCTCGCACTTTTAATGTGCGACCAAAACGCATTTGTAAATTGCGTCCATCACGCACATCCAAGGTGCGCCCATCACGCACTTTCAACGTGCGTTTTGGTCGCACTTTCACTCTGCGAGCGGAACGCACATATTTTTATTTTTTCCTATTTAGTTTCTGGAAAGAATTTGGGACTGACACATCTTGGTTAAGGTAACAAGACCATTATGAGCTCAAATATGTAGTCAGAATCTTCAAATTCTTACTCCTAGTAGTTGCTGCTTCACAATCAGGTGGGGTGCGGTTTGGAAAAGTAGACAGTTTTTTATGTCGGATGCTCAGGCGACCAACTGCAAAGTTGAAGAGAAAAATCAAATGACCGTAACTTAGCACCTTCTTCGAAGGTCCTAAGATTTGTGTAATTTAACCAAATTCCTTCATCTGATATTTTATTTTGAATTTTGAATTTTTTTTGTTCCACCATAAATCTTCAAATATTCTGACTTGATTTACTGTGGAGTCTCATAATTTTTAAAAATCATCTGACATCAGTTCTGTACAATGTTGCAGCAATTCGCCATTTAAAAGTGTGTTTCCTTCGCACTTTAAAAGTGCGTTAACAACACACTTTTTAAGTGCGTGCACTTTAGAAGTGCGTGACGCACTTTAGAAGTGCGTTTATTTGCAGAAAACAATTAAAAGCGACATAAACAACTCCCTACCGTTAGAAATTTGAAAATCGACAGAAAATCGAGGTTGTGGTGGTGGTGGTGGTGGTGGTGGTGGCGGCAACGGTGGTGGTGGCGGCGGCCGTGGGTGCGGCGGTGGTTGTGCGTGGTGGTGGTGGGTTGAAGAAAGAGGAAAGAGGTAAGGAGAGAGGAGAGAGAACGTGAGGATGAGGGGTGGGTGGGTTTTTTTATATTTTTTTCATTAAGGGTATTTTAGTATTTTTTGCACTTTTTAAAGGGTTTAAATAGCTGGGGGGGAGGGTCTGAATAACAATTCCCTAATTATTAAGCTTCTAGGATAGTTAATTGATTTTATCGTCATGATCAAAATCAGTTTTCTTTAATTAAATTAATAACCAAAACTTTTGATCCATGTAATGAATGTATTTGCAAGAGAATATTCTCGTTTTCAAAGAATGCAGTGGAAATCACAAGGGTGCCACAAGTGGTGAATGTGGATTTCCTTAAGGGATTTTGCCTAGGTTTCTGACCTGGGTTCGATCTCCTTTGAGGTAAAAAATAATACATTTGTGGTCAGGGATATCACTACCGTATCCCGAGCTAGATTAATCATGTGGCCCCCTTTCTCCCGTGGAGACTGGTGGCGCAAGGAAAAAAAAAAAGAATGCAGTGAAACCTAATATTTGTCACGTCACTCTCTTTTTACTAGTGTTTTTTATCCGTGCGTTGCACGGAGAATATATCTATTGTATATAGTACATAAATCAATACCTTGATTATTAAAAATATAATAAAGTAAAATGAAATAGAAGAATCTGAAATGATGAGCAAAGTAGACAAAAAGTCTTAAATTGAAACCCTTGTTGCATATATTGAAATTCGTTCAATTGAATAACTAATAAAAAAACTGTTTAACCAAATCTCAAATTCTGCAAAACATATCAGGAGTTGGTTTAATGATGACTAATAAACAATAACTGATTTAATCTACCATGAGAAAAAGAGAAAAGATTCTTCATGAACGTGATAATGCGAGTTTGTTTTCACACTGTAAGTTAAACTAATCTTGATTCAGATCAACAGGAACTCGTTAGAGAGGATTGCTATTGTATTTTTAAGCAAACTATATTTTTAAGCAATACTTTTAACATGATGTTATTCCTAAAGTAGAGAATTTTATCAAAATTTATTTTTCTATTAATTTTTACATGAAAGTATTTTCATGTTCGTTCTTCCTCGCGATATCTTGTAACCGTGTAGTTTAAACACAAAAATAAATATAGACTATGTAGATATTAGTGTTTTCTAATCTCCCCGCACGACATCATCAAATTATCATACTTTTAAATATATTGCTTCTAATTTTCTATAAAAAATAAAGAAAAAAAATACTAATTTATATTAAAAATTAATTTTTAAATGAGTTTAAAACCACACAGGGATCAAACCTTATATTTATGGAAGTTCATTTTAGCCATTGCTATTCAGTATTCACTATTCACTATGTTTGCTATTTATCACCTTTCTCTATAATAAAGGCGTTTATAATAATAAAAGAAAAAGATAAATTAGTCGAGGCAAGCCTTGTATGACCAAACAATAATCTCTTACACTGCCTTTCATTTTGCTATGTGGCAGCCACATAAACATAACTTTCACTCATTTTATGTTTTCGATTTTTACTATCACCATGATACAAATAATGAGAAGGGAGGGGAGAGATTTTAATGGAGGGGAGGGAGGGGAGGGGAGGGGAGGGGAGGGGAGAGATTTTAATACTTATTACGTTTGGTTCATAGGAGGGGAGGGGAGGAAAAATAACTTATTTTTATTTGATTCATGAGGAGAGGGAAGAGATTTTATGATTGAAATTACTTTTATACCTTTTATATATTTACTTGAATTTAACAAAACAATATGTGGTCTAAAAAAAACAACACAATATAACATCTTCATCATCAACAATTATTCTTCCCAAAGATAGTATAGCAGCAGCCAGGATGGAATATATAATATTGGTATGGTGGAACAGAAGAAGCAAGAAGAATACCCGAATAATGAGAAAGCAAGAGCAAGTGGGGGGAGGCGTTGGCTGATAAATGAATCTCCTAATTTTTTAAACACCAAAATGGAATTCAGCGATGACATAAAAGACAAGCATAAGAAGAAGGTCCCTTTTTTCAATCTTGTAGAAGAATGAAAAGCAAAGCCTTATCCTCATACTCATGCCCCTGTTCCTCCCGCACAGTTCTGTCAATACTCACCACAATCTTTCTCATTTTCATACCAATTGTCTCGCTAAGCGCCACCAACAACCATGCCCAGTGCCCACCATCTTCATGCGGAAAAATCCACAACATATCGCACCCGTTTCAACTCAGAAGGAGGTGGTGGAGAGAGACCGGAGAGGGGGCAGCGGCGGTGGTGGAGAGAGACCAGAGAGGGTGACAGCGGCGGTTGGTATGAAGAAGGAAGGAAATAAAAGAAGTGAAATAAGAAAGGGAAACCCGAGGACAAAAAATTGAAATTTTTAGATTTGTGCAAGGTTAATTTTGTCCAAAATTTATTTCCCCTCCTAATTCCCCCACTTTTGGGGGGAACAAAAAATTGAGGTTGGAGGGATTTTGCTCCCCTCCATTTCCCTCCTCTCCCCTCCTAAAGTTTGAACCAAACAAAATAAGATTTTAAAAATCCCTCCCCTCCCCTCCATTCTCCTCCAACCAAACAATGCGTTTCAAACAATGTGTTTCCCCTCTCTAACACGATATTTGCTTCATCCTATTATTTATATCCTATCATGATCATCCCTCACTAAATTTCAAACTATATTTTAGATGATGTTACCAAATAATAATACTCACAGAAGTTACATTTTATTCTCAAAATTATAATTTATAACATTGCTTCATAATATTTGATGATAACGTTCAATTTGCCCCCGTCATTGTAGTTGCTTTTCGTCAAATTGAATCATTTTCCTGTTTCTTTCTTCGCCGATCGAGAAATCAAGATTCCGGCGTGGAAACCGGCGATTGATCCGTTCGTTTTTGGCACTTTCAGCAAGGGTTTCTTGATTCCTTCTTCAATTTCTGCATCGACGCTGGATTTATCACCGTCGCATTTGCACACTGATTCTTGTCCTGCGCTTCAGACTTTTGCCATCGCTGTTCAACCTGTTGCCGTCGCCATGCCAGAAGAAATTCTTGAAGCTTCGCCTTCATCAATTTCTGTCATGGAAGAAGCTGTGTTTGATTTGTCTTCTCCAGAAGTTTCTGAGATTTCACCTCCCTTATGTTTCGAAGCCATTGCTTCAGATTCTCCAACCAGCGATCCTGCCGTAGCATCCTCCTTTGTTTCGCATCTTTCGTTCTTTGCCGATCGGGATGTTCAATTACCGGCGTGGAAACCAGCCACCAATGCTTATGTTTTTGGAGATTTCAGTGAGGGTGTGATCAATCTTGGAGCATATTCGAGTCTCATGAAGAATTCTATCACAGAGGTAATTCAAATCCTTCTTTCAATCAAAGAATCTCAATTGTATTGGCTAGGATTAAGGAATTTTTCTTTTGGTTGGAAGAATGATTTGAACCTATTGCTTGAGATTGATGGTCTTTGGATTTGCACACCAAGTGTTTGTGGAAATTACTCTGAGATAGTAAATCTCCCTAAGAAACTTCCATTTGATCCTGGAGGATTTAGGGATTGTTCACGAGCTGTTTGTGAAAATGACACAATGATAGGATATTCTTTTGAGTCAATTTTACATTTTTACTTGACTCCGGTGGATCCAGGAGCTGCACACAAGGTGTTTGCGTAAATGCTCCAATGATTGATAGATGCTCATTAAGCAGTTTGTAGCAGGTTCAGTTCGAGTTGTTTGGTAAACGAATAGGTGGAGCTTCAAATTTGAGCATATATCGGGATGCATTGGTGCTTGTCTGTTGTAACAGTTGCAGTGAAGAACTTGGGCTCTTGAGATTGTTGATTGTGAATGTGGGAGATATGTTTTTATGCGTTGAAGATGTCAAGTTTTCATTAGAAGTGCCTATTTCTCCTTATTTCCGAACTGATTTATTTTACTCCATTGCTACCACTGCTGAGATAGTGATAGAGTTGTTGATTGCTGAATTTTGTGCTGGATATGTTTCATTATGTCCTTGTGAGATGTTCAAGGGAATAAAATGGAAGGAAATCACTGTCAAGATAACATCCATATTTCTTGCTATTGCCCTTGAAGGCTTGAATGGTGAAGTTTGTTGTGCTGCCACATCATTTCTCAGAGTATTTGCATGATGCGTACTTGGAAGCAATAAAGAAAATTCAGCAAGTAGTGCAGCAATGTCTTAATACTGCAGACTTCCCAGAATTAATTTTTCCTCCCTGGAACCAAGGTTCAAGATGGATCAAGCACTATGTTGGTTATACTGATTGGATTCTGTTTAGAGGATAAGAGAAGGCTGTCATTTTATGAGTACATGAAGTGGAGATTCTACAAATTCAGAAATTCATGCATACCATTAAGAGTTGCAGACTCTAAAGATTGCTATTGCTTATATACTGGATTTGATTTTCATCATTACATTTTGGGTAGTTCTATTCTCAAGCTGGATGTGCTATTGCATACCACATTCAGCTTGCGGGGGGATATTAGAAATATAAGAATCACATTTAGTGATTAGGAATAGTTAGTTGATAGTTTGTTAGTAGTGAAATAGTTAGTTAGGAAGTTGTGCTATAAATAGTATACTCATTGTATTTTTCCATTATCAATTTTAATAATGAATGAATATTGGAATCAATTTTCCTATTCTCCCTTTTGCTATTTTTGGGATCCCATTGAAGAAATCCATGTGATTTCTAACAATAAATAGGAATTGGTATAATTTATGAGATAAGAGAACTGCAGAGTATCCATAAAGCCACAAAGCTAAAGCTCCCCAACTACTTTTAGAGTTCAAATCACTTCAAAGTTAATTTGGCACCAATTCCATGTTTTGGGCTGCCAACATGAAATCTTGATTGATCTCATTAAGCATTTCCAGTTCAAATTTTCTTTTGTTACAGGCGACAACATTGTCCAACCATCTTATTGAAGAATTCACCAAACCTTCAAGACATGCATGTAAAGCTAGTAAGAACTCTGCATAATGTAAAAGTATATTATAAATGTCTCTTATTATTTTCTAATTCACTCATTGTATAATCTTTAAAAATCACTAAAGCTCTCATCGGAGAACAGTGTGAAGAAAGGGAATGCAAGAAATAGGGTCGGCCCAACACTAAATGAGGCCTAAAACGAACTTTAAAGTAAAATATTTTTATCTAATTTTTCTTAAGGGTTAATCATCATATTGGTCCCTGTCTTTGTCCCGCTGTCTGAAGTAAATCCCTCATCAAAAATTTTACAAATCTGGGTCCTCTCGTTTGCAATTTGTGTGGAGCAGGTCCTCGCCGGAGCCCGGAGCTCCGGCGAATGATGACTTGGATCTCTAACTGAGATAAAAATGCTTACGTGGATAGCTGGATCAACCCTGATTTATGTGATCAGTGATAAAAGTACAATGAATATAAGAAATGAGATTGAAACTTGTAAGAAAGAAAAGGACAACGCGAAGATCTCACCGCGAAGCAGCGATGCCATGGCGTTGAAAGCGGAAAGAAGAGCAAGGTGGGTGACGTGAAGTTCTTATTTCTTAAAAATAAGAACCAGTTTATATAAGCAACTTTGCTTTATGAGTTCTTAGCATAAAAAAATATTTTTTCTCTTTCATCCAAATAGCTTTATTACTTTATAAGTTTTGTTTTATTGCTTTATGAAAATAAAAATTATAAATAAGGCTTAAATGCACTTTTGGACCCCCAAGTTTACATTTTTTGCGATTGTTGACCCTGATCTTATTTTTCTACAAAACAAGACCCTCTGTAGTAAAATTGCATGCAGAAGATGGCTGATCTTTTTGCCTCTCAGGGGAGCTTGTTAAGGAGATATAGGGGAAGCCCAAAGTATGAGACCACGTACCGATGAGCCAACACCGAAAACTACCAAGACATTTTGACACTACATCTTTTACCAAAAACCTTAAATCATTCAGTTTATGGTCACATCTTTTATAAAGTCTTCACCTCACTCATATTTCACCAATGTGAGAGTCCAACTCGCACTTGAATTTTTAACATTTTCCGTCCAAGTGCGAGTCACCACCACATTACCATGCTCCTCCTCTATCGAAGCTATCCACACTTGCACCGGTGTTCGCTTCATCGCGTCAGCGAGGCATTCCACGTAATCTTACTTCCAGGAAGACTTTCTATACAAGGAGTTGTCACTATGGCTACACCAATCATCGACTATGAAATCACTTGTTCGGGAGATAGGAGGAGCCCAAAGCATGAGACCAGGCACCAATGGACCAACACTGAAGGCCACCAAAAGATTTGGACTATACATCTTTACCCAAAACCTTAAGGCCATAGGTTTATGAGTCACATCTCTTATAAAATCTTCACCTACCCATATTTTACCAATGTGAGACTCCAACTCACACTTGTATTCTCAACATTATTCCCTTCAAGTGCGAGTCACCACCACATCACCTTGCTCCCTTTTTGCGGAAGCTATTCACACTTGCACCATCGTTCGCTTCGCTGCGTCAACGGAACACGTAACCTGAACTCACCTTTAGGAAGGCTTACGATACAAGGAGTTGTCAATATGACTACACCAACCATTGGCTTTGATACCACTTGTTGGGTAGACAGGGGAGGCCAAAGTATGAAACCATGCACCAATGGGCCAACACCGAAGACCACAAGAGACTTGGACACCACATATTTACCCAAAAATCTAAGGCGTTGGTTTTATGGGTCACATTTCTTATAAATTGTTCACTTCACCCATTTTTAAACAATGTGGGACTTTAAGTCACACTTTAGTTCTCAATCAGAAAAGAGCATCTCATCAACAAAGCTGGACATGCCAAATTGTGGGGGGGGGGGGGGATTATGTTCTGGTTGGCTTCTCAACCACAGGCTTGAGGCATCTAGCGGATAAAAAGGCATGCACCGAAGCATCCGCCATAAGGTCGGGCTGAATGGCTCCGGAAGAAACATTCGGGCAGTGTTTTCTCGGCTACAAAAGGACCAAGACCAACAAGTCAAGGTAGGGAGGCTAAAGACACACTCTCCAACAAAATTGGCAAATAGACATAGTCTCTAACAAAATGGAATCACGCATCAACTACTTGCAAGAAAAAAACATAACTGGCACTAGTAAGAAAACCGATTTGCTTACCACAAGTGACCAAACAAATGAAAGCTCTCGAATCAAGAGACATGCAAGATGAAAGTAAAAAAAAGAAAATAGCATCCCGTCAACAAATCATGACATGTCAATTCATGACACACCGAGCTGGGGGACTCCCGTTCCGTCCGACTTCTCAGCCACCAACCTAAGGACGTCTTAGCCGGCCAAAAGGCATGCACTGAAGAATCCACCACAAGGTCGAGCTGAATGGCATAAAAAGAAAAATTCCGCCCGATAGAATGTAACGCCCCGATTTCTCGAGGGTCACACAGTAACCAAACATCACTATTTTCACAATAAATTTTCGCCGTTCATTTATTAATCTTGATTTAATGACAAAATCCAATTATTTCGAAACTTAACCTTCACGAGTAAATTTGCGGAATAAATACGGCAAACGTTTATGAATAAAATAACTCTTTAAATAAAAGATAACCTTAAAGCCAATAGTACAATAAACGAATCCTTGGGCGAAAGCCCTACAATAAATAAAATCCCAAAAACAAGAAAAATAAATGATAGTCCGATACGGTCTCTCAAACCCACAGAAAGGAAAGTCCTAGTCCAGATCCCGTTCAGGATCAGCAGCTTCTACTTCTCGCGCCCTCTTCTTGGCCCGCTCTAGCTTGATCACACTCTTCCGAGGTCCCACCCTAAAGCAACTTGGACGCCCAGGAATGCGCTGCGCCTGGACTTCCGGCTTGGCCTCAGGTGGTGGAGACTCCACTGCCTCCTCCTCTTCTTGCAAGCGTGACTCCACTTTCGTATCCTCCGAAAGATCTTCCTCCGTGTCCTCCGAAGGGTCTTCTTCTTCTTTGTCCTTCTGAAACCTAGCTGGAGGATGCAGACACATCACTGACCCATCCTTGAGAATCTGACTTCTTATGAGCGTTCCAGTCCTGTTTCTTTCCAAGAGTACCGCACCGCCGACATAGATCCTCCGAACTCCGGAATTGTCGGTCTCCCAGAGCCGGTCTTCCTCTGGATTATCCAGAACGATCTCCCACCTCGTGATAGTCTCCACTATCGTAGAGGCCGGAATCTTACCCCCCCCCCAAATAAACATATAACAAACAACAGGGTCAGGTCTAACAAAAAAAAAACATGATAATAATAAGATCAACAGCAACATAATATAAGTACATTATATGTCTTTTATGAGAAAAAGTCAGTTAGTCAGTTACTAACGAAACCTCACATCACACAACCCACCAAACCTGCCTTGGCCAATCACATACATCCGTAGATGTACAATCACGTGAAGCTGCAATACTTCACAAAAATCTCATGGTGACCGCAGTCGACCAAATCACGAGGATCCACTGATCCACAAATCTCCCTCGCGTGCAAGCCCATCGTTCTCATGGACCATAGTCTACACCGACCTATGTTCCATTAATTAAGTTCACTTGCAAGCGAGTTACATCACACAAATCTCATTTACTTGGTTTTCTTGGCTCTATTGTCAAGCCTAGAGTCTTATTTTTCTCTTATACAACAACATTCATAATACAACATCCAAAGTCACAAGGGGATTACGGCTAGGTGAGCGACCCTTGAACAACTATTCAATAAACAATACAATCCGCTTAAGGTATAACATAGGCATACACATATGCATGGCACATCATGACCAATTACCAAGTAAAGTATCATAGGACTTGTACAAGAAAGCGAAAGAAAAGAATTCTCCGAACCCTCAAAAATAGGGTTCGGCCGAACCACCTTTGTGGCCCTTAGGGTTTGAAAATTTTCCATTTTTTTTTTCTTTCCTTTCATGCACACAAGCCCTAGTACAGTCCTAACCATCAATCAATATCAAAATTTTCAGAATTAGAATCATCACCAACAATCATCACTCAACATGTAAAAAACAAGGGATTTCACGTAGCCAAGTTTCAAGCATGCATATGGATTTTCTCATGTCATCATAACCAATATCAACAAAGCATGAATAGCATCACATAACCCAGCATCATCTGAGAAATTTACAGCAAGCATACCATGCCCAAACCTCATGGAAAACCTTCAAAACACACCATCACATAACGCAAATCATGGCAAAACCTCCTAGATAACCTACACTTCCTAGGACCAGCCCTTACCTTGTTTTAGAGCTTGAAAATAGAAAGAAAGAAGATGGTTCTCCTGCTGTCCAAACCTCCTTGCCTTGCTCTCGGTCTCTCCCTCTTCCACTCGCGATCTCTCTCCCTCTCGCAAGCTCTCTCTCGCGCGCGCGCAGTGAGTGGTGGTGGCGGCTTGGGCGGCGGCGCTCCTCTTCTCTCTCAAGCTCTCTCTTCTCTCTTTTCCTCTGGTTTCTAACGTGAAAGAGTGTGGGTGCAACTTGTGTTTTCTGATTCTTAGAAAACAGGGTTTTCCCCCCCTTAACTAAAACCCCATGCAAACCAACATGTGGGCTAGGGTTTGCTTTTCCCTTTTTAAGCCCAAAACAAGTCAAACCCATTGACCCATCACTTAAGCACTTAATCAGACCTGAATCTAATTAAAAACCTAAGCCCTCTTAAGTAATTTCATAATCAAACTCGGAATCAAAAGAAAGTAATTCAATTAATTCGCTGGTACTGTACAGCCAGAACCAGCGTCGCTAAAACGCGAATATCTCGAGCTACAGACGTCGGAATGACCGGATTCCACTTTGAGAATTTTCTACACTTAAAGGGATACAACTCTCATGAAGGAAGTTTTCCCAAATGAGGTTGTTAAGACCCTCTAAAAATTCACACAAGTTGACAGTTTTAATCTGTCAATTTCTCAAACTTGGACAAAACCCTCATTTTATTCAATTTTTCTCAAAACAATACAAAATGAAATAGGGCTTTACGTAGAACATCTCGTCAAATGAAAGGTCTCGAATCAAGAGATGTAAGACCCTAATGTGATCATTATGTTATTTATGTGAAATAAATGATAAATGTGATGATTTGGTGATGATTGTACTGTCTATGAATCTGTCCGTGACTTTGCATGAAATTTTTGAGGGGTCTTAACGACCTAGTTTGGAAAAAATTACTTCATGGGAATTGTAGCTCTTTCAGTTAGCTAAATTCTCCTGCTGGTTTCATGTCATTCCGATCTCTGTAGCTCGAGATATTCAAATTTTAGTGAGCAGAGGTCTGGCTGTACAGTACCAGCGATTTTGTTAGAAGAATTTCTTTTAATTTCGAATTTATTTCTTTAAATTAAGGGGAAAGGGCTTTGCCTTGATTTATTTTATTCTCTTAATCAGTAATTAGGAGGGTAATTAGTGGGTTTGGGCTTGGATCATTAAAAAGAAAAAAAAAAAAACCCTAGGCCTAGTTGTTGAGAGCCGCCGGCGACTTAAGGGGTAAAGGGGGGATTTTCCTTGTTTTTCTTTTCTCCTAAACCCTAGACCTGATTCAAAGGCTCACACACTCAGTAGTTACGTGAAACACACAGAGAGAAAGAAGAGAAAAAGCAAACCGAGAGAGAGGGAGAGAGAACGCGAGAGAGATCGAGAGAGAGGAAGAGAGAGCGTGAGCGAGAGGGAGAGATCGAGTGGGAGAGGAAGAAGGGGCTTGGACAGCAGCTGTTGGGATCTCTTTTGCATCAAGAATCCTCTCTTTTTCATCAAGTTTGGCCAAGGTAAGGGCTGGTTTAGGAAAATGGTAGAAGTTAGGAACTTTGCCATTAAAATCCTTGAGAAAAGTTGTATTCTTGCATGCTTTCGTATGAGCTTTTGTGAACATAATGGTTGCTGTACTTTTTGCCATGAAAGTTATGATTTCTAATCCTTATTTGATGTACCTTGCATGGCCTATGTTAATATGTATAAATTCCATGACTAGTTGCTAAATTTGGCTTAGTTCTCATATGTTTTGACATGTAAGTTGATGAATGTTTGGATCTGGAATTTTGATGATGAATATATGATGTATGTTACTGGAAAGTGGCATAGGAACCCTGAACTTGAGTTTTCGAAATTTAAATTTGAAGCAGAAGTGACTCTGCCAGTTTTCTGTACTGGACAGCGAACTTCGTGGCCCAATATCACCTAGTTCTTATTTTCAAACTGTAAGACCTAGATTTACAGAGCAAGTTAATTTCCGACTCACGTGTAGAATCAGTGCAAGCGTGACAGGAGTTTGCTATTTGAGAAAGATTAATGAAGAAGAAAGTGCAGGAATTGCTTGAGGAATGTCGCGTAGTTGTTTTAGGAGTTAGTGCGAGTCGTCTGCACACCTGCCTTATGGCGAGAGTGTCCAAAATAGGCTAATTTCGCTTTTAGAGCAACGTTTCAAGCGAGATTTCAAATCCTTGGGAAAATAAGAAGTTCACTTTATTTTTCCTTCGACCAGCGTTTCATTTCGGAACCCTGGACTGTACGCACGATAGTATTCACTTTTCGGAAGTCCGACGACGCTAATTTCTTTGCTTCGAAACCCTAAATTCAATCACTGGATGAAGGTTTTTTCTATTCGGGACTTCTAAGGAAGTTTCCGTCCGCGTTGCCAGATTTTTTTTCGACGTTTCCAATCTTTCTCCCGAACAAAGTTTTGTCGTTCGACATTCACAGCAAAAAGTAGTTTTTCGGGACAGATTAACTTACACCGCTTTTGGGATTTTAGATATCGTTTTCCCCAAATGTCAGAGATTTGTTTTGAGTTCTGGAATTCTGTCGCCAGAATCTCTCTTAGAATTCATCGGTGAATGTGCTGCAAAAATCGGAATCGCGAAATTTTCATTTTCCCGCGATTTCACTTTCCTATAAATAGCCAAAAATTCAAAATATCTTCTCATTTCTTTCTCTTGGAGCCTCGAGTTGAGGAGAGCAAAGGGAGAAGATATTTTCGCCGAAACTCGAATGATCTTCGCGCAGTTCGTTCCTACTTCAAGGTACTGAGGTAACTAGCTTGATTCTTACATCTGATTACTGTTTCTACTGCGATTCTTTAGTCGTTTCTGTGCTCAAAGTTTTGAGCTTTTTGTAAAACTGTCCGTTTTTCCTGATTTCTCTGTTGGGGTTTGTTCTCTACGTGCCCAAGAGCCTAAAACCTCCGTCAGTATTCGCCGATTGTGATCGAGTTGTCAAGGATCTGAAAAACTGATTCAAAACCCTTTTTGTCGCACATTTCGAAACTTTATTGTCGAAAAGTCGTAATCTGACTTCGTGCCTTTAGGATTAGTTGTTACAAATGTCGTTAGGATCATTGCTGTCAAATTTGTTTTCCGAAATGATAACTTTGAGGTTTTGAGCTTTTATTTTGGACCAAAACGCCCATGAACAGCCGTATTTTGATCCGATTGTCCGAAATTTTTTCCGACAGTTTCTTTGCCTTAGTTTTACCCTAAAACTACCTTGTAAACTGATTTGATCGAAGAAAAAGAGTCGGAGCCCTTTTTCCCTTATGGCCGAGAGCTATATCAATGGGGGGGGGTTTTCGTTTTCGAAAACTTGTCTTTTCGTACCCGATTGTCGTATTCTGAAGCTTTGATGCTTTGTCTATCGTTTATGTGTTGTATTGTGATCGAACTAATCGATTTTGTTTGGATTCTGCTTTGTTTTCTCCGAGGTTCAGTTGAAGGAACTTTGGGAGTTTCAAAACATTTGTGTGAAGGAAGCTTTAACCACGAGACTGGAGCAGCTCGAGGTTAGGGCAACTTACTATTAGTTATGACTGCATGATAGGCGTCGAGGAATTTGACTTATGCTTTACTTTGATGTTGATTATGTTGATGAACTGATGTTATGATGTTTTCCATAACTTGTGTTGTTGAGATATTATTGAATGGTGCGTTTTGACGCGACTTCGGAGTAGGGATTCATTGATCTGGTGATCTTTGATATTTCGGGTTGGATGAACAACCCTAGGCAAGTTCAAATGTGGGGTTTGAGACTTAGCCATTCGTTGGTATTCGTTGAAATACTTAGACTTTCCCCGGGAAACTTCTTTTGGAGGGTTTTTGGAAAAATTAGAATGATTAGAATTTCGAAAACTAGAGACTTTGGGACACTTAGACTTCGAGAAATAAACTCATAACTTGACTAATTCAATTCGAAACTATTTTTATTAACGAATAAGCATAGGAGAACAAAAGGGGGAAAATAATTGCGAAAGACGGGGAAAAGTCGACTTTTGTTGTGGGTTTTGGGATTGGGGAAAACCACTGAGGTGAGTTACGGTGATGATTGAAAGTCACCGAGTACTTTAGTACTCTTGTTGTTGGAGTTGTGTTGTATTGACCGACACTAACTCTAGGTTTTGGTTGTTGGAGTTGTGTTGTATTGACCGACACTAACTCTTGGGTCTTGTTATTCGAGTTGTGTTGTATTGACCGACACTAACTCTTGGGTCTTGTTATTCGAGTTGTGTTGTATTGATCGACACTAACTCTTGGGTTTTGTTGTTCGAGTTGTGTTGTATTGACCGACACTAACTCCGAGTCGTGTTGTATTGACCGACACTGACTCTGGGCTTTGATTTTGGATTTTTTTATTGGAGTTGTGTTGTATTGACAGACACTAACTCCGAGTTGTGTTGTATTGACCGACACTAACTCTTGGGTTTTCGAGATTGGGTTTTGAGCTAAACACTTGTGTTGTGAGGACGATTCGATGTTTGGCTAACCATATTGCATCATGCATCATTTGGTGAATAACGGGAATGGTTCACCAATGCATCATTTGGTGAATAACGGGAATGGTTCACCGATGCATATTCGATGAGGAACGAGAATGCTTCATCGATGGTGAATAACGGGAATGGTTCATCAATGCATCATTCAACAAGGAACGGGAATGCTTTGTCGAGGATGAAGAACGGGAATGCTTCATCCATAGTGAAGAACGGGAATGCTTCACTTGTGGGGAACGGGAACGCGTCACAATATCCGGATCATATTGATTGCATTTCACGCATACATTCACTCTGACTGGAACTGTGTGCTGTTGATTTATTGAAGCATTGTTAGAGCCAATAACATGCTAGGATTGCTTATATATATATATATCAACATATATATCTATACCCCATATCACATGTTGAGTGTATATCTACTTATTTCCGTGAGTTGACCCTAGCGCCTTGGATTTGGTTGCATGTTTGTGTTTGGGCGGTCGGCCTGCTGCCAGATGTCGACGGCCGACTGGTTTTCGATGGTCTCTCCCTCGGGGGGATCAGGTATGAGTTGGTGGATCGTGATGCCCCCACCGCTTGGGTGATCGATGTTGCTGGTCACCGAGTGACGTACCGGGGAAGGGTCATGGAGGACCGGACAGATGAGCGAGGACGTCTGACGAGAGGAGTGCTACGACGTATGGAGCTGAGCTTTGACTTGCCGCCCTCAGTTCAATGTGGACCAGGTACAGGTCGAGGACCACCTGCACCACCTCCTGCTTTATCTTCTGATGACGAGGACCCAGCGGAGATAGAGCCTGAGGTTGCTGCACTTGTTGCACCACCTCCTGCTACTGCCATTGATCCTACCGACGTGGCGTCGTCCTCTAGGCTTGTGCGGCCGAAGAGGAAGTCTGTTGTCCCATCCGCCTCACGTCTCTTTTCTTTCTCTTCACCGCACGGCTACCGTGTGGACCCCTTGCTTAGGGTGGTGGAGGAGGATGTTCTTACAGGAGAGGTGGATGTTGAGACCGGCTTGACTAGGACGGTGCGCAGGACAGATAGATTAAGCGTTTAATTAAATAAATTACTTATCGGCTTAGGAGCGATAAGCGCTATTAAGCTTAAGTTGATGTGTTCCTTATACCTTGTGTGTTATATAAATGAGTATGCTTTTAATAATATTATTATTATTTACCTCCTAAAACAAATTTAAAAGAAAAAGAAGTTGCAGAAAGAAAATAGTCAATCACGTGACTAGTCAGTGAAGAATGAATAGGTATATATAAAAGAGTAAACAAAAATTTAACAACGCACAAGACATGAAAGGAATGTAAGTATATATACATATATATATTTTGTCACACACCTTGTTTCTTGATCACTTAAACTTGCTCAAAGTGATCATAGATTATATCATAGAGTCCCTAATAATTTTTAGATAATGACACATCTTCCTAATATTTTTTTCTATTGCTTTATGAGTTAAATCCTACACTACCAAAATCATCTCATACCACAAATATATTATATAACTTCAGCTTTTTCATTTCCCTAGCGTGGCAGAGAACCACGTCCACTAAGTGTCCTAGAGCATGACTCTTCAATTCAAATGGTGAATCATCTACCTATTCAAGCATGACACATGAATCAAATTGCTGAATCATTTTCCATTCTCTTGACAACACATACTCTACTATCTATCACCATTTGACACCTCCAACTCTAGCTTTCATGATCCACACAGCTCAATTTCTGTTTCCCTCACATGCATTCCCGTTTCAGATTCCTTCACCATGAAGTACCATTATTTTTCTATTTTTTTGAAGCCTATAAAAGGCAAGAGAAGTAGTGAGTTTTGATGGCAATTCATCATCTATGCAACACACGCACTAGGCTGTACTCTCACACAATATTCAATAGAATTAGCTTTTGAGTAAATGCTACTTGAGTGAGTTAGATTTTGGTGAAGATTCTTGAGTTTTTATCTTGAGTGTGAGGAGATTCTTGAGTTTCGGAGCGGGAGCTAGGGTCTTGAAGCTTAACATTTACAAAGCAATTAATTTCTAAGGTAAGGGCACTTCGGTCTCGGCTTAGATATTATTTATGATTATGTATGCCTTGCTATGGAATGTTATAATGAAGATGATAATAGGATTATCAATGATTATATATGCTAGAGATGATATATGATTGTTGGTGTAATAAATGCTAGTAGTTGTTATTATGCCTATGTGATTAGGATGTTAGCTTTATTTATGGATATGCGTTCAAGTTATATTTCTATATGAGATGATGTTCATGGAATGAATATGAAAGGCTTAAGGCCTAGAGATGATAACTGACTTGCATAGCATGAATCTGTGACCAAGTGACCTGGACTGGGCTTGGTGGCCTTGACTAGTGACTTGGATTGGGCTAGTCAGTGGCGATGTTGAGGGGATGGACCTGAACGAGGACAAACGTGAAACGACAGTGCGTTAGCGAGCAGCTAATCCCGATCGTGGAGCTGTGGGACAGCGATTCGTTGGCTGAGAGTCGACCCCGATCGTGGAGTCGTGTTTATCCTTCCTTTCCATGAGGGATTGGTTGAATGGATATCTAAAGTGTTTGTAAGTATATACACGAGAACCGACTAACTATAACTTAGAACTATGATTTAGTTCCCCACACTTGTGAAATCTAGAGCTAAATATAGTTCCCCTATTTGTGAATATTAGTTTAGGGAAGAACTTGTGATTGGTAGGGCAATATACCCTACTTATGATATGTCTGTGTTAGAAGTTGACCCTTGGTTGTTTGGGGCGCTTAACGCCTAGACAACGAGCATGCTTGTGATCAGTCGAGATGCGGCCCTACACCTTCTTGATGTGGACAACGACAAGGCTTGGGACATCGACCGCGTGACTGATGGTTCAGCACTAGGATCGGGGAGAGCAGAAGATGCGAGACAATGTGATGCAAGCATGGGATAAGGCCTTGGGGGCACGTGGATTATGAGTCAGGTATTGGGTGTGATAATTGAGTCTGTTCTTGGGTGTGAGCCGAGTTTGTTTATATGGTTCGAACCAAACCTAAGGCCTTGTTGTGTTGGCTCGGGGGCGGTCGAACACTAGTTAATAAAAATGTTTTAATTTGAAAGAAACATTGTACGCTTCTAAAGCTTTTATTAATAGAATGAAATTATTCAGTCCATTTTCTCATGTTATCACTTCCTTATTGTTAAGCTATATATCAAATAGGTTTTCATTTTGGCTAAAATTCACCCACAGTTTTTTTAAAAGTTACTAAAGTGACCCTCGAGAAATCGGGGTGTTACATTGTGGTATCAGAGCTTGTCGAGTCTTCGGGAGTCTTTGGGAAATAGGTCTTTTGTGCTAAGTTGTGTGACTCTGCAAAGAGTAAAACCTTGATTGTCTGCAAAGCGATCTTCGCTTTAATTGTTTGCGTTAGTACTTAATCATATGGAATAGTTATGTATAATGCTATCTTATGATTAGTACTAACTGTTTGCTTGGAGGAACGGAGGATGGTGAACACTAACCAGCTGGCGGAGATGATGGCCACTATGGCCCAAGCAATGACCGCACAAGCGAATGACAACGCACAAAGGCGTGCTGCAGAGGATGCACGCGCACTACATCAGCGTCAGAGGGAAGTGGCCCTGGATCAGAACAGGGGATTGAACGATTTCAGGAGACAGGATCCACCCAAGTTCACGGGTGGGACTGACCCGGACAAGGCGGATCTCTGGATCCAGGAGATTGAGAAGATTTTCGGAGTTTTGCAGACTGCTGAGGGAGCCAAGGTGAGCTTGGCTACCTATCTGCTGTTGGGGGATGCTGAGTACTGGTGGAGGGGCGCCAGAGGAATGATGGAAGCAAACCATGAAGAGGTAAACTGGAATTCTTTTCGTGCTGCGTTTCTTGAGAAGTACTTCCCCATTAGTGCTCGGGATGAGCGGGAAGCACAGTTTGTGACTCTCTGTCAGGGAAGCATGTCCATACCGGAATATGCTTCCAAGTTGGAGTCCCTGGCCAAGCACTTCCAGTTTTTCAACAACCAGGTTGACGAACGCTACATGTGTAAGCGATTTTTGAACGGACTGAGAGCAGACATAGAGGATTCAGTGAGGCCATTGGGGATTATAAGGTTTCAAGCTTTAGTTGAGAAGGCCACAGAGGTGGAGCTCATGAAGAATCACCGAAGGAGTAGACAAGAATGTCGGGGGCTGATCAGGCCGAGCTATCAAGATTATGACGGGCGTAGTAAGGGGAAACAACCTCAGAAGAAGCCTTATGACTACCAGCAAAGCAACGGTCGAGTTTTAGGTCAAAATATACCCGATGCTGCAACATATGGAGGTCAAGAGAACCAAGCTCAAGGGAAGGACGTGACTTGCTTTAAGTGCGGGAAAGTGGGTCACTATGCCAACGTCTGCAAGGAAGACCACAAAGTGTGCTTTAAATGCAATAAGTCAGGACATGTGGCAAGGGACTGCAAGGCGCCAAAGGTTGAAGCAGGAGCAACCTTGAACGCTGCAAGAGGAAAGTGTCCAGTAACAGTAGGGCGAGTGTACACCTTGAACGTTGACAAAGCTGAGAGCTCAAAGGAGCTAGCTCACGAATAGGCTAGTGTCGTTAGTGACCTTGTCACCATTTTGTTTTGAGCTTGATGCTTTGTTTGCTTTCGGTGGAATTGTATTTACACCTATCTATGTCGTAGCAGTCGCTACCCTTGTTTTTTTTTATTCCTAAATCAAGGATGTAACCTCTTGATGATATTCGATAAGAGATTTCCTTGCAACCCAAGTCTTTGTTTGAGCTTAGCTTAGCTATATGTGTGTGCTATGTGATTGGATGTTCTGAAAGCTCATTATAGAGTCATAAGGACGGGAAGCACGCTGACTGAGTCAATGTCTTCCCTTGATTTTGTGGTGTTGTGTTTCACTCTTGATTATCTTCACTTAGCAAAGATGGTGGGAGGAACCATAGGCTAAGGAAGGATGATGGATTGAACCATCAGTTGAGCAGGAATGGTGGATGGAACCATTGGTCAGACAGAGATGGTGGATGGAACCATCGGGAAAAAACGGGATTGGTGGATGGAACCAACGATCATATATGGTGGATAGAACCATGGTTGGACAAATCAGATGGTGGATGGAACCATCGAATGGACTAGGTGGTGGATGGAACCACTGAACGAGTGAATTGGTGGATGGAACCATTGAGCTCGGTGTCCGGAAAGTTGTTTTCCCGTGTCTGAGCTGTTGATGTTTCATCTGGATCACCTGGACGGGACGCCGACCAATGTGTACCGGCATGAGCATAACGCCTGTTTGACTTAAGTTTTGTGGTGGTCGTGTGGCTGCATGAGGCAGTTTGGGTTGTGTTCTTGCGGAGGGGTTCTGTAAGATTCTAGGACGAGTGTCTTAGTTGTGGGTAACTTAGTGAGGGTAACTTGTCTAGCCCCACCAGTGATTTTTCTAATTGCTGTCTTCTAGATATTAAGCCTGATCAACTTAATATTGGGGAATGGTAATCGGAATTATAGCTGGTATTAGACTATGAAAGGAACGTTAAGGGAAAGCGGATTCCTCTTGTGAAAGTGATATAGAACCAGACCACTAGAGATGTCACGTGGGAGCTGAAAAATAAAATGAGAGAACAATACTGCGAGTTGTTTGTAGAAGCTTAGTCTTAGTTTCGAGGGCGAAACTATTTTAAGGGGGGTAGTAATATAAGACCCAGATAGATTAAGCGTTTAATTAAATAAATTACTTATCGGCTTAAGAGCGATAAGCGCTATTAAGCTTAAGTTGATGTGTTCCTTATACCTTGTGTGTTATATAAATGAGTATGCTTTTAATAATATTATTATTATTTACCTCCTAAAACAAATTTAAAAGAAAAAGAAGTTGCAGAAAGAAAATAGTCAATCACGCGACTAGTTAGTGAAGAATGAATAGGTATATATAAAAGAGTAAACAAAAATTTAACAACTCACAAGACATGAAAGGAATGTAAGTATATATACATATATATATTTTGTCACACACCTAGTTTCTTGATCACTTAAACTTGCTCAAAGTGATCATAGATTATATCATAGAGTCCCTAATAATTTTTAGATAATGAATCATCTTCCTAATATTTTTTTCTATAGCTTTATGAGTTAAATCCTACACTACCAAAATCATCTCATACCACAAATATATTATATAACTTCAGCTTTTTCATTTCCCTAGCGTGGCAGAGAACCACGTCCACTAAGTGTCCTAGAGCATGACTCTTCAATTCAAATGGTGAATCATCTACCTATTCAAGCATGACACATGAATCAAATTGCTGAATCATTTTCCATTCTCTTGACAACACATACTCTACTATCTATCACCATTTGACACCTCCAACTCTAGCTTTCATGATCCACACAGCTCAATTTCTGTTTCCCTCACATGCATTCCCGTTTCAGATTCCTTCACCATGAAGTACCATTATTTTACTATTTTTTTGAAGCCTATAAAAGGCAAGAGAAGTAGTGAGTTTTGATGGCAATTCATCATCTATGCAACACACGCACTAGGCTGTACTCTCACACAATATTCAATAGAATTAGCTTTTGAGTAAATGCTACTTGAGTGAGTTAGATTTTGGTGAAGATTCTTGAGTTTTTATCTTAAGTGTGAGGAGATTCTTGAGTTTCGGAGCGGGAGCTAGGGTCTTGAAGCTTAGCATTTACAAAGCAATTAATTTCTAAGGTAAGGGCACTTCGGTCTCGGCTTAGATATTATTTATGATTATGTATGCCTTGCTATGGAATGTTATAATGAAGAAGATAATAGGATTATCAATGATTATATATGCTAGAGATGATATATGATTGTTGGTGTAATAAATGCTAGTAGTTGTTATTATGCCTATGTGATTAGGATGTTAGCTTTATTTAAGGATATGCGTTCAAGTTATATTTCTATATGAGATGATGTTTATGGAATGAATATAAAAGGCTTAAGGCCTAGAGATGATAGCTGACTTGCATAGCATGAATCTGTGACCAAGTGACCTGGACTGAGCTTGGTGGCCTTGACTAGTGACTTGGATTGGGCTAGTCAGTGGCGATGTTTAGGGGATGGACCTGAACGAGGACAAACGTGAAACGACAGTGCGTTAGCGAGCAGCTAACCCCGATCGTGGAGCTGTGGGACAGCGATTCGTTGGCTGAGAGTCGACCCCGATCGTGGAGTCGTGTTTATCCTTCCTTTCCATGAGGGATTGGTTGAATGGATATCTAAAGTGTTTGTAAGTATATACACGAGAACCGACAAACTATAACTTAGAACTATGATTTAGTTCCCCACACTTGTGAAATCTAGAGCTAAATATAGTTCCCCTATTTGTGAATATTAGTTTAGGGAAGAACTTGTGCTTGGTAGGGCAATATACCCTACTTATGATATGTCTGTGTTAGAAGTTGACCCTTGCTTGTTTGTTGTTTGTTGTTTGGGGCGCTTAACGCCTAGACAACGAGCATGCTTGTGATCAGTCGAGATGCGGCCCTACACCTGCTTGATGTGGACAACGACAAGGCTTGGGACATCGACCGCGTGACTGATGGTTCAGCACTAGGATCGGGGAGAGCAGAAGATGCGAGACAA